>NW_010528672.1:14649-27853 GCF_000687285.1 Phaethon lepturus | reverse complement strand
AGTGGGTAATATACTTAGTCTTCTCCTCAATAACTCAGCTGCACCCTATTATCTTCTTCACAGTTGATTCATCTTTCACATCTTTTAAAAGCAATCTCTTAAGCATGAAGTCTTGTGAGAGAATAAGTCACAGGGCATCTGAAAGCAAGTAATTTACCAATTACCAAAACAAATAAATTTGAATTATTACCATCAATTGAAGTCCTGCCCTCTGATTTTTTTGCTTTGAAATCCTATGCTTTTAATGCAATTACTTTATTCTCTGGACACAATAAACAAGCAAATTCTTAAGATGCAGCAATCAACAGAAGCCAAAACCAGCCCCTTTGCTAGGCTGGGAAACTTTAGCATTTTCCCTGAAAGGTGTAATTGCTATAAAAAATTTGGTGGTATACAAAGTTGTTTAGTATGATACACAGTATGTTTTTTCTGAAAGTACTGATATTAATCAGTCACCCCACTGCATTTTTGCAAGGCTTCCAGGTAATGACACACCAGTAAGAACACCTAGTAATATTTAAAGAATGCAAATAACCGTTCTTCAAAGACAGACTATTCACAGCTGCCCACGGTAGGGACTTCTCAAAAGAAATTTAACTTTGCCTTTGAGCAGCTATAAAAGCCTTAATGGTGACTAACATAATTGATTTAAGCATTACAATATTAACATGCCACCACTTTACTACACCATATTTATTAGTGATAAATTTGTGCTACCATCCGAAGAAAAAGACAAGGCAGTGTGTGCTTACTTACCCTTACAAGGCTAGGAGCAATACATGAGCACGGTATCTTGACATTCTTGAGGCACTTTTCATGAGACATGAAGTTGCAAACTGCAGAAGTAAAGTAAGAACTGTGACCAAGTCTTCACAAACAAGGGACTTTGTGAAAAACAAACATACAAAAATTCATATGGAGTCAAATACAATTAGGAACACATATTTTCAATCACATTTGGTCTCCCCAATCACAAGTGCATGTGACAGGAATAAATGGGAGAAAACACCGTACTGTTACACACTGAGCATAATGCATGAAAGAGACGAAATTAAAGATCACCAGTTGCATGCAGCTTTGAAAGTCAAAGGCAACTAATTATTTTTTTTACTGTGGAAGCAACAGGTTTAGATTTCCACCTGAGCTCCACAAAGCATGCTTTCAAGCAAGACAGTGTTTAAAAAAAAATTTCTCATGGGGTGATGATATTTTCCGCAGCTTCTTACCATGGATTTACATGATGTTAAGCTGTACGAAGAAAACAAGGGATTCTTTATTTCATTCCCACCACTTCGCATTAATTAGGAACTAAGACGACATGCAGCTATGACTTTAGAGACCTCCTTCTTTCAGAATTATTTTTTACCTGCTCAACCATGATGCTTCAAGATTCTCATGCCCTGACCTCTGGTGTGGAAGCACAGACCTCCCCCAGTGCCTGGGCAGAAGATCACTTGCCAGTGGCAACCGTTTGCACAACCCTGCTTTTCAGAAGCACGCTGCACCACTTCCTAGGTTTCACCAGCAACTGAAAAAACCCCCACACGCTTCAAGTGTCCCACCTTCAGCCCATTGCCGTTACTGTGTACGTGCTAGCCCTGTCAAAAGCAGACAGTTTCCCTCTCCCCATCCTTCTCCAGCTCACTGACTTCTGATTCCACAACACCACTTCTCCCATGGCAACTCAAGCATTACAGTACAAGCCCTTTTCTACGTGGCTTACTGCCAGTCCATGCAAAGTAACCTTTTCTTTTGGTGGCACAAAAAGAAGGGTGACCTCCCTTTTTATGCCCCCCTTTCACACTGATGCTGATCTTAATGTGAGCAGTAGGCAGGCATTTGTGTTTTATTAGTCTGCAAGTCAAAGAAGCAGCAATGCAAGTCACTACTGCGTATAAACATGTTATTCATCATCCATGGTTGAACACAGAGCGATTATTGCACTGATGAAAGAAAGTGGGAACGGAGCAGATCCAAACCTTCTGCTGGGTGCTACGAAGTGTTACGTGTACCTTTAAGGCTGATAGCATTCCTGACTAAATGGGGCAGATAAAGGGTGGAAACAGTCAGCAAAGGGATGATAAAGCAGATTCTCAGAGCTGAAAATGCAGATGCCCAATACGTTTGAGGGTGGTCACTATGGAGGAAGGAGCACACAGCCCATGAGCACAGAGGAGACCAAAGAGTACAAAGTGATTGTCTGGGCAGAGGAAAGATGCATCTCTGGCTCCAGAAAACAGGTACAACCCCACATAGAGAACTGGTCAATTCGTACCATGCTTATGTATGTTATCACAAAATGGATGTAGGTAGACATAACCTACTCTCTCCCCAGGTCTCTGCAACATTTCTACTGACACTTTTAGGAGGGTCAGCTGGTTGCTGTAAGAGCAGGTCTGCAGAGGCTGCAGGAGAAAAACTACCTGCCCATTACCAGCTAGTCTGAAATTTACCACAATGCCCTGCCACTGCCAGAAGGTATCTGCCCCAGCCATTAGTTTAGGTGGCCCATTCACTCCTTCACAGATGGTGCCCAAAGCCCAGCTGAACCTGGCTAGGTGAGGGTGACTGACCTTTGCAGGCAGAAACATGGTGACAAAGGTTCCCACAACGCCAATGCACAGAAGGTGACTATATGACGCTTCAAATATAAACACGCAGCTGTCAAGAGCTTCATAAAGGGGTGAGAGCTAAGTCAAGCAGCAAGTACCAGTGACTAATGAAATTCAGTGAAACGGCACTGTTTTTCCTCATTCTTCTGGTTCAGAAATGGGCAGGCTAGAAAGGAAAAAACAGAGCAAGGTGCTGCAGGTTGCTCCCAGAAGTTTTATGATCTGCAAGAAGCACCAGGCAGCTGAAGTCTGCAAAACCAGTAGCTCCAAGTGCCTACTACCTTTATTTTAAGTGTACACACAATAACTCGTAGCACAAGTTAACAAAGTCCTACACAAACACCTCAGGGAATTCAGAAAAGGCGTTTCGAAATCAGCTGACAGAAGTGAGGGTCCTTCCATGGGCATGGACCTTGAGAGATGTCTGAAAAAACGGAGAACTCAAGTCACTACACAATACCACTAAATTTTCTCTTTCCAGTGACAGAAGCAGTAAAACGTGGTCCTGCATAAAGACAGCATGTCATGGTTCAGCTAAGGAAACATCTCAGGCATAGAAAAATACATGAAAGAAGAACTCAAACTGGCAACTTCAGACAAGCAGTAAAATCAAAAGGTGAATGAAGGTGTCAGACACGGAGTAAAATAGGAAGGTGCATAAAGGTTTTAATTGTTTGACAGTGCATACAAAAAAGACAACATGGAAAATAATGAGTTTTCTAAAATTTGAAGGGCAAGACTGAAGCATTTGCAAAGAATCAAACTAAGGGGTATGAGGCGACAAATGGCTGGAGTTCAGCAGTGCCCAAACAGAGATTGTAACATTATCCATGAAAGATTTTCACACATTTTTCCGGTGGTACTCACACACCCGTCCTCTGCTTGTCACACGCCTCAAATTCGGCAGAGAGAGTGTGCTCTGGCTACGTGTCTTTTTCCTGTCCCACAAAATTCCTCAGGGGGTGAGCTAACTTGTAATACGAGTCACCATTTTGTTTTTGTTTTCCACATTCCCCAAAGAAAGAAAAAAGAAATAATGGCAGCAAGCCAAACTGAAGCATGAACAATATTTTGGAGGGGGAGAGCAAAGGAGGAATCCTAAATTTGTATCAGTAGTCCCAGAGTGGCAGCACAATTAAGCCTGAAGTTCTGACAGCCAGGAGAGGTTTGGTGATTTTTAAGGGGTGATCTTTCACCAGGAAAAACAAACCAGAAGATGCTGTGTGAAGTTTCAGGAGATGAAATGCACAATCTTGAGGAAAAAACATTTAAAGGAGAAAGAAGAGGACAGGCTGTTCTATTTATAGAAAGAGGATTTCTTCATACATACAAGCTCCAGGGACAAGCTACCAGCAGACACATCTATGTATTGTCTAAGTAAAAACAATGCAATTTCAATTGCAGCTTTCAGATACTGTTTATGAAACTGATGGTTTCAATCAGGCTTGAAAGGCTGGAGAGCTCAGTACCTCCTTTAACTAAGCATTTTAAGCACTGCCAAAAGTACCTAATAGCATGGATGAAGGGAGAGACAACCACTTGAGGAATATTTGAAGAAAACAGTGCCTGCCACCTTGAAACCGGACTTTGAATATAAGGCATCTATATCCAGGTTTAAGCTGCATGAAGAGATAAAATATTGAGGGAAGATGAACAGATGTGATTTCAAGAGACATTGACAGAATCCACAAAATGGCTTACTTGCAGGTTTGGGGACTTCATGTGGTCCTTCTGAGCACTTAACTATATGGTCAAGCATACGGTAGCAAACACATTTGAAAATTTTCCCTTGCTCCTCTCCTCCACTTACAGAATCATTGGATCATAGAATGGTTTGGGGTGGAGGGAACCTTAAAGATCATCTACTTCCAACCCCCTTGCTGTGGGCAGGGACACCTTGCACTAGACCAGGTTGCTCAAAGCCCCATCCAACCTGGCCTTGAACACTTCCAGGGACAGGGCATCCACAACTTCTCTGGGCAATCTGTTTCACGGTCTCACCACTCACATTGTGAAGCATTTCTTCCTTAGATTTAGTTTAAAATTTGCCCTCTTGCAGTTTAAGCCATTATCCCTTGTCCTACCACTACATGCCCTTGTAAAAAGTTCTCTTCCAGCTCTCTTGTAGGCCCCCTTTAGGTACTGGAAGGCTGCTATAAGGTCTTCCTGGAGCCTTCTCTTCTCCAGGCTCAACATCCCCAACTCCCTCAGCCTGTCCTCAGAGGAGAGGTGTTCCATCCCTCAGAATTTTGTGGCCCTCCTATGGACCTGCTCCAACAGGTCCATGTCTTTCCTGTGCTGAGGGTTCCAGAGCTGGACGCAGTACTCTGGGTATGGTGTGACCAGTGTGGAGTAGAGGGGCAGAATCACCTCCCTTGACCTGCTGGCCACGCTGCTTTGGATGCAGCCCAGGATATGTTTGGCTGCCTGGGCTGCGAGTGCACATTGCTGGCTCACGTCCAGCCTTTCACCCACCAGAACCCCCAAGTAATTCTCAGCAGAGCTCCTCTCAATCCCTTCATCTCCCAGCCTGTACCGATACTGGGGGCTGTCCCAACCCATGTGCAGGACCTTGCGCTTGGCCTTGTTGAACCTCATGAGGTTCGCATGGGCCCACCTCTCAAGCCTGTGCAGGTCCTTCTGGATGGCATCCCATCCCTCCAGAATGTCAACCTTACCACACAGATTGGTGTCATCAGCAGACTTGCTGAGGGTGCACTCAATCCCACTGTCCATGTCGCCAACAAAGATGTTAAAACAATGCCGGTCTCAAGACCAACCCCTGAGGAAGGCCACTCGTCACTGGTCTCCACTTTGACATCGAGCCATTGACCGCAACTCTTTCAGTGCAACCATCCAGCCAATTCCTTATCCTTCCAGTGGTCCATCCACCAAATCCGTATCTCCCCAATTTAGAGGCAAGGATGTTGTGTGGGACAGTGTCAAATGCTTTGCACAAATCCAGGTAGATGTCGTCAGTTGCTCTTCCCTTATCCACCAACACTGTAACCCTGTCATAGAAGGCCACCAAATTTGTCAGGCAGGATCTGCCCTTAGTGAAGCCACGCTGGTTGTCACCAATCACCTCCTTATTGTCCATGTGCCTTAGCATAGTTTCCAGGGGGATCTGGTCCATGATCTTGCCAGTCACAGAGGTGAGACTGCCTAGCTTGTAGTTCCCCAGGTCTTCCTTCTCTTTTTAAAAATAAACTCAATAATAAGTGACTCAATTCCTATGAAAAATTATATATTCCTAATGCACAGCAAGAAGCCAGTGGCCATCAGGCACTGTAGGACTGCTCCCTCTCCACATTGTGCACAAGATGTGGCTTTACAGCAGTCTCTGCCCATAAGCTTTCACTTCCCAGGGCCACTTTCCCTATCACATTTTGTTTGACTTGGTGATTTAATAAAGGAAAAGGCAGTGCATACGTACAGCAACACCCAGTGAACATACAGCCAGTAGCTCTCCAACATACCCGTGCAAGGAAACAGAAAACATCTCTCTCCAGCCCTCCCTAGGAAGGCTGGGCATCACTGTAACTCATGAGCTGTGTAGCCATTGCTTTGCCAGTGAGTGTTATTTACACTCTCCAATATGCCACATTTTTTCCATATAACCCTTTTTCTATCTGTCCTCAAGACAGACTTCAAAGCAGATCCCAAAAGTGGGAAGAAGGAAAAGGCAGGTTATGTCCTGTTCAGAATCTAGCAATGTATCAGCGTCCCATGCAAGCGATGGCTATGAAATACCAAATTTAACACACAATCTTCTCCCATTTTTGAAAAGACCACTGAGTCCTGAGCAAAATCCTAGAAGGTGTTGAAAATTACTTTTGTTTCCTCTTTGAGGAGATAGTCACCATAATTCAGTTTTTCTGTTTTTCAAATGTGTTTATTTGTAAATTTATATTTTAACATATTAGTCTTTATTTAATATTTTATGTTAACCTTAATTGTATTTATAAATGTAATTTTACATTTGCTAAACACTTTTAAAAGTAAAGCTACCAAATTGCTCTCCAAGGAGGACCAAGGAATGTCAACACAAAGACCAAAATGGATTCAATCCTCTCCTGGAAGTGGGATCAGTTTAATGTAAGACTCACTGTGGACCTACTCACAGGCTTCTTAACGCAAGAGCAGTTCTCTCATTTCAGTGAACACTCGTTCAGAGCTTAACAAAAGCATCTGCAAAGTAAATTACAATTCCTCCTCCAACCTTCTGTCGTCTGGATTTGTTGTCCTGCCAGTTGCCTCCTGCCCCTCTGTCTCTGGTTCTTACATCTCAGTTAACTTGCACCAGTACCACAGGCAGTGGTAACGCTCTCTCCGTCTTCCAACAACTGCCTGCCCTTGTCTTCACTGGAGGGTGCCACGACCCATGGGTTTTGCAGGACATGGTCTGCTACTAATACAGGAGCCACCACACTTCTCGTGCCACAGGTCACATTGAGGACTCTCAAAAAGAGAGAGCTCCTGCACCCAAAGACGGAGGCAAGCTCCTGTAGCCGAGCACTCTCTCCATGCACACCTTGCATGCACACCTTGCATGCACTGGCACATGGCCGACCTACAGCAAACTTCAGTGACTCCCAAGAAACAACAGTGTTTTGGTCAACTGCCTGTCACAGAGCCAGCACTGGGGAAACTTCATACCCTGACATGAAGTGGCAATACCACAACTCCTCAATATTGTCTGGATGACTTGGCAAATAATAATTTTATTTTGTTCAGCGTGATCTGTGAGTGCCATAACTCACTCATTTGCATTTTGCTCACCTGCACAAACTGTAACTCCCAGTAAGTCCCTGCTGAAGTTTCTTCTAATCTTTTCACAAAGGTTAGAGATTACTGAATGACCTGGTTGACTAAAGGGCTCATCTTGTTTTTAAAACAAACTACTAGCTCAGCCAGGAATGGCCTAGTAACGCAAAATTGTTTTCCCAGCTATCAGTGCACAACAGATTTCTCATTTCTGGAAAAATTTAACTGCAATGCATTGAAGAACATAATCAGCTTATTAATGTGAATACAAATAAAACTAAATAAAAAGCAGTAGTTCTCTGGGGCATCTTGTTAAACGTAAGACTTTGAAGAAGTCTCTGTCTTGGAGAGTTTACTGGACTGGATGGCCTGATATATGTAGGTATTACATAAATGAAAACTCTCTACAATCCTTTACAAGAAGCTCTATAAATATAAATAGATTACATGAAAGAATTAAAAGGGGGGAGAGAAGAAAGAGTGAGAGAAAAAGGGGAAGGGGGGGGCAGGGGGGAGAGCGGGGACAGGGAGGAGAGGGGGTTTACTGGACTGGATGGCCTGGTATATGTAGGTATTACATAACGAAAATGCCATGCACCTTTAGCTCTCCACTCCTATGGACTCATCAGCAGCTCAGCCACTGCACAGACAGTACGTGCACATTGTGAGTTTTTATCATGGCACAGAGATGGCTTTTGTGCCACTCCTCCCCATTCCTTTCCTAATAATGTCTAGCATTCAGCCTGCCTTTTTTTGACAATTACACACTGGACACATATTTCCCTAGACACATCGTTACAACTCTAACTTCCTTCCTTGCCTGATCTGTAAAAGCTGACTCAAGGCTCATCAACTTGTAGAATTATTCTTCTCCCCTTCCTATACATCACTTTACATTCAGCGACCCCAGGCAATAAAAGAGTAGATTAAAATTAATTCACTTAAATGATTCTGCGGCAACCCTCAGCATTTGATGTCCAATGTGAACTACTGGCTTTTGTAGAGGGGGTGGTGGGCTGTTAATGAGAGACTTGAGTAGCACACGCCGTGCTAAAACATCACTGCCATGAATCCACCTGCAACCTTGTTTGAGTTCATTGCTTCCCTCTACTACTTCTGTCTGCCACCCAAAACCAGGCCTGCAGTCAGCATGGTTTTATTTTAGCATTTCACACACCATGAATGGCAACTTTCAGTTCCAGTTTAGTACTTCCGTGCACAGTACCCTCGGTTATATCTGTCTTCTGCTAAGATGCTCAGAAAAATAAGACAAAGAAAAGGCTGTGGTTATGGCTAGCAACTGACTCCAGCACAGGACCACCCTTTGGGTAGCCAGGGGAATGTCGTCTACATTTTCTTCAGTGCATGGAAATTGTACAGGACAAAAAAAAAAAGCTTTGCAAGCGTTACAGATGATCCTTATCCAAACACTTGTCATCTTTAAAAGGTTAGCTTTAAAAAAAGATGGAACACAGTTGATGGAGAAACACAAACAAAGTCCTCATCAGGTATCTAAAGTGCAATTTTACTCCTCCTACTCTGAACTGGAATGTGTTTCTGTAGTCACATGTATTTTGGGCTCAAAAATTTGAAGTATTAATTTAAAAAAATCAAACACATTTATAAATAGCTTCCTGGACCAGATGCAGGTAGTACAATTATGTTCTACATAGTAGAAGAGTAGTACAATTATGGGGCATCTCCAGCTTTATGGCAACTTCCACTCTTTATCATAAACCCACACATTCTCTCTCCTGCTTTTTCACATGACAACCTTCAACTCATTACTGCATTTTATACATCAAATAAAACTCATCTGTAATCAATTTTTTCTTCTTCCATCTGAACAAATCCCAGCAGCTGCAAGGAGCAACATTTTCTGCCAAAGGTGGGCAGGTCTCTGAAAATACAGGACCATGCCCCTTAACACTTCCCACTACACATTTCCAGACTTAGCCATGGGAAGACTGCAACAGACCACAATTGCCCCAAAGTTTGATTGCCCCAAGCGAGGGCCAATTGTTTGAAGAGAAGGGGTACACAAAAAGTCCAGCTCCTTACACGTGGCAAAAGGATAAGATCAGAGACATGTACCTTGTGATAACATCGGTCAGAGCCCACGTTGCTAGAGGATGGATCCAAGAACCAACTGCCTCCTGCTGCAAACTCCAGGGCACCAGGAGTATGACTGTTGCTGTTTCTCCATGGAACTGTTGGGGTTAGGTGAACTGTTTGTGAAGCTGACAGTACAGGCACTTTTTACACTATTACGTGCCTAGAGCAACAGACCACTGACCTTGTCGAGAAATCAGGGCCATCAAGTTTAGAGCAGTCTTAGGGCAGCACAAAGGATATGCAATGCAGTTCCAAGCCTTGTGCTTCATAGCAAACGCAACTATGTTTTAAATGCAACAGATATTACAGAAAGAATAATGGCTTATGCCATTTATGCCAGAGGGGTAATTCACTACAGCAGTGAATTTTTCAATTACTTTTCAATACTTTCAGTAATTTTCATTTTTATTAACTCCAATAGAGAGCATTACTGTTAAGAGTGCAGTACATCTAACTACGTAGTCTGAAGAGTTAAGGTCGGACTCTCACATGCTGTAACTCAGCATGATCCCTTTCAGCTTGCTAAAGCACAACAATTGACAGAAGCCAAGATTCTTTTACTTCAAGTCAATACACCAGATTATAAATTAGACCATGAACTTGTTTTTATCAAGATGAAAGAATGAATTAGGGGTAAATTATACCCTCAAAAACATTCCCAGGCTTCCTGTAAAGTTTAGTGATTAGAAGAGATATCCATCAACACTTCTAGCAACATAAATATTTCTCTTAGACACAATTATTACAAATCTTGGTTCCATACATCACCAACTTATACAAGACATCAACAATCCAGAACAAGAGGGAGTATTTGAATTTGCCTATGCCACTTCAAGCCATTATTGAAACCTATTCTGCAATTAGAGGCATTTCCTCTCCCTGAAGTCAGAGCTATTCTTCAGGATACAAATGTTCCTCAGAATTACAAAATATTCTCCTACTCCAGATGCCAAGCCTGAGAATACTACAAGTTCAGCAATGAACAGAAGTCTCAGCATTTATCAAAACAAATAACTGTAAGACTTCAGAGGTCTTGCATGATTTTCTCCTGAGAAGACATCTGCCAGGAAAGAAGAGATGAGTCCAAACGATGAAGGAAGCATTTGGGATTTCCATCCTTTTCTTCTCAGATCTGCAAGCCAAAACTCATCCCAAGCAGAAAGACAAAAGAGTAGTAACAACTCTGCTCAGCCGATGTCAAACATTCACAAGTTATAGTTTAGACAGTATGTTATTTCAGTGCCACATACACTGTCAAAATAATTTCTACAAAAATATTTATGACTTTGGGCATGAACCTCAGAATGTACCAGAGGTAACAGTAATGAAAGTACATAGATAACACATTAGTTTTTATAGAACAGTGGGCAGCAAACAACCTCAAGAGCTCAGCTAGTCTATCCTTCTGTGTTCCTCACAAGTGTCAGCCAAACCTGCTCTAAAAACCCACCCAGGAGACACAACCCACAGCCTCTCCACACAGCCAACTCTACGTCCTCCGAAGTCCTTACAATCAGGAACCTGGTGGTTGATGTCCAAACCAACGCTCCCTTATCACAACTTATGTCCAACATTTCTTGCCCTGTGTAATACAGCCATGAAGAACTGTTCATTTTCCTTTGTCTTTGTAACTATTTCTGCAGCTAGGTACCTCAGCAAGCCAAGGTGCTGGTTATTTTAACAAGTCAAAGAGGCTTATTTTGAGCACTTACGGACAGCAGAACAGAAAAGACAGCAAAAAGCACATAAGGTGGCAAATATTACCAAGTCTTTCAAGTTGTTAATTCTCACCCCTTCTCTCACAAAAAAAGAAAAAAGAGAGAGCTCAACAAGTGAAAAAACAATTTTGCTTTGTTTTAAGAGCACTGGCAATCACTGATAGAATAAGAGAAGACATGATGTTCTCTTATTACCCCTCTTATTAAGAAACAGGATGCAAACATTTGTTCAGTCCAGACACTTTCCCCAGGATTACCATGAAAACAGCAGAGCCCTCTGCCTTCTGATGGATCACCAAATCAATCTGCTTTAGTCCAGAACCTGGAAAGGCTTCCACAATTCCCATTTTGTTTGCCAGCATTTCTAGAGCGGTCTTCCCTTCCACCTCAGTTCTGCCAGGGCTCACAGTCATGAAACAGCAGCACCGGTTTATAAAGAGGCTGGTTATGAGTGCTTGGGGAAGAAAGATGGGTACAGAAGAGCTGAACATGGAAGAATGAGCTTGCTGCAATCAGTTTAATGGAAGTGCACCCATGCACACAGTAGCAAGGATGCCCAGTGCAGGAGGTGTAGCTACTGCAGCGTACTTAAAAGACGGAAGGACCGCTGCCTATAGATGGACAGAGCAAAACAAACATGAAATCTAGCAAAGCCGGGGAGTAAACCAAAGCTTCAAAGCTGTTATGCAACACAACAAAAACAGTCTCTACTTTCCAAATAATGAATCAGTGGGACTTAAAGGGCATATCAGCACCAAGACAATTCAGATCAAGGCAGCCTAACTATCAAAACAAAGTTTTACTTTGGTCAAAACTAAGTCAGTTATTTCCTCTTCTCTTCCTGCTCTTCCATAGCATGTGCCTGATGTGACAGAAGTCAAAATACAGGCTTAACATTACAGTGCCTCAGCCCTTTAGGGGCTTTTTCACTCACTTCTGAAGTTGCCCTCAGTCCTGCAGGCAGGCTCAGTTCAGAAGGACCACTTTTATGTTCACTGAAGAGACCCACTGATAATTAGAAGACAATAGCTTTGAGGAAATGCCCACAGGCTAAGCAGTCATAGATTGGAGAAAAAGTCTTTTTTTAAAAAAAAAAACCCAAACCTCAATGTTTTAAAATTATTATATAAAACATACTGTTATCAGACTGCTTTATGCAGACAAGACCACTCAAGCAGATGAAGGAGATGCTATTTTCATGAGTAACTTAAAAGCAATGCTCTCTTTTCACTGGAAGTTTGCGGGACTTGACTTTTACATTTGTTACACAGCTTTGAGCTCCTTTTCCATTGTAGCAGCTTGCCAACAGACACATTTAGCTTTTTTTGTTTAGGACCATGACCACAGGCCAGCCTGAATACTGTGACTATTCACTGAAAGGAGTGCTGGATGCAGTACGTGGATTTTGCCAGCTTATTTCCCAATTCAGCAGAAACATGCAAAGACCTGTATGCAATATTGGTGTGCTGTCTCAGACAAAAACACAACTTAGTTTAAGTTTAGAAGTCTGTTGTGCAATGCTTGCTAAATGTCACCAGGAAAACTGTCACTAGAAGCTTTGGTCTTCCCAGAACATTTCAAACAATAGCAAGACAGGAATGGAAAAATCTCCGAAAGCTTTAAGATGTCAGGCATTAAAAACAGCCCCCTTTCTCACTGCAGGGAGAAACCTTGGGCCTTTGCTTGTCTTACAGTTCAACGAGACCACATTGTGGATCTACTTCCTCTGAAAATCCAGAAGGAATGAGAAACCTGCTAAGGGTTTCCAAATACTTACTGAGCATTCTTATAGATCTTGTACTTGCCAGGTCCCTTCTCTTTCCAGGACTCTCTGGTCTTACCAACTAACCAGCCACACCTGTCTCTGCTTTAGAAGGAGATACCAGCATATACCCTTATCATACTTTAGCCCCAGCTGGCAACTAAGCCCTACGCAGCCGCTCACTCACTCCCCCACGGGGAGATGGGGCGGTGAATCGGAAGCGTAAAAGC
>NW_010528672.1:0-14639 GCF_000687285.1 Phaethon lepturus | reverse complement strand
GGAAGAGTAAAAGTGAGAAAACTCATGGGTTGAGATAAAGACAGTTTAACAGGGAAAGCAAAAGCCACGCACACAAGCAGAGCAAAACAAGGAATTCATTCCCCACTCCCCATGGGCAGGCAGGGGTTCAGCCATCTCCAGGGAAGGAGGGCTGCATCATGCGTAATGGGTACTTGGGAAGACAGATGCCATGACTCCAAACGTGTGTCCCCTCCCCTTCCTTCTTCGCCTCAGTTTATATACTGAGCATGATGTCATATGGTATGGAATACCCCTTTGGCCATCCTGGGTCAGCTGTCCTGGCTGTGCCCCCTCCCAGCTTCCCGTGCACCCCCAGCCTGCTCGCTGGCAGGGCAGCATGAAAAGCCTGACAGTACTCAACTGCTCAGCAACAACCCAAAACATCAGTACCTTATCATCATTTTTTTCATCCCAAATCCAAAACATATCCTCATACTAGTTTCTATGAAGAAAATTAACTCTACTCCAGCTGAAACCAGGACAACCCTGTCTGATAAAAATGCAATCTCCCCCCTGCACAATGTGAATTGCATTGTATTTTGTATTTTCAGAATTGTCTACATGAAAGCCTATTTATAGGTATAGATTCCCAAAAGAAATGTTTTTGTAACATCTGAGCTCTGTAATTTCAAGGCAGCACATTTGAACTCCTATTCATTTGTATTTCAGATATGCTGTTAGGAAATAACACAGCAACAAGTCAAGTGAAAACAAGAAAAGCTACTGAACAATGAAACAATCAAATGAGTTCAGCGATATACTTGAACCATCAATCATAAAAGCACTAATTTGCTTATAATAGGTTTGCTTGAATGGTGGTAGCCTTACAAAGCCCCTGGGCTACCCAAAGGACCACTCACCCTCTCATCAGCAAGGTTGTAAATATTGTGAAGTCTAACAACAAACTCTATCTTGCTTCTCCACCTTCCCTGGTACAGTAAGCCCAGTACTGACAAGTGAACTAACAGAACTTCACCTGTCAGAAAAGCACCCTCCCCATCCTTCCATCTCCTGACTTCACCCAGAGCAGGTTTCCTAAATCCTGCTCAGCAGGCAAAGCTAGAGCACCTACAGCTGGAAAGACAACAAATGCACCTACATGCTGTGCTCAGTTCCAAGATGGTAGATTTCAGTTGGATATAATAAAGAATGTATTTTACAATGAGGATAGTTGAAACACTGGCACAAGTTTCCCGAAGAGGAGGTAGATGCCTCATCCCTGGAAACATTCAAGGTCAGGTTGGACAAGGCTCTGAGCAACCTGATCTAGTTGAAGATCTTTCTGCTCATTGCATCTCATAGATGATCTTGAAAGGTCCCTTCCAACCTGAACTATCCTCTGATTCTATTCGATGAAATTCTATGAGAAAGGCAAGTTCTGCATAGACTTTACTTGCTCCCTCTTGAAAGACAGCTGGATCAGACTTCCCACCTGTGAAATGAACGTGGGCTCAGAATTTCAAAGGCGTGTGATTTTAGCACAGAACAGGTCCCCGACATTAAGAGGTTTTTCTTCTTCAGACAGATGGAAGATGGCTAGTGCCAAACTTGCATTCAGATCCAGACAGCATCAACACCTTCTCTTTTCAGAAGGATTAGGCCAAAGACAGGACTGTGCTCTGGGACTAGGCACTGGTTCACTGGAAAAACCAGAAATCTCCAAGAGAGCTACAACATCAGAAGAGAGCTCAGCAACTCATCTCCTCACAGTTCCCAAAAAAAGATCCTCCAGAGGAAAAGGCATCCTACTCACAACGTGGAGTTGCACAAGAAGCCTGGAGGGACACAGTTTTTGCCCTCTGTCCACTGAATTTGTCTTTCCACTGCATGGTTCTAGCATAATAACACACTACTAGGAAGTCGCACCCACCATGCAGCAGTCACAGACCATCGGGATGGCTGTGACTCTCCTTCCATCGAGGAGGAATCACAAACTCCTAGTCTTAGGGGGCTAGCTCCAGTGATGCTGAAGAAAGGGATACTGAAAAGAAATGGTCTCTGAACCACAGAAATCTGTCTATCTGAGGGCAAACAATTAAGCACTCCAGTAGCTCTTTCGTATAGGCTAGAGGATAAACGTTGTCCATACAAATCAGAGTCTTCCAGACTCCAACCTTTACAGAGCTAGAAAGGGTCAAGCCAGCTTGAAGTCTGACAGAAAAACCTCTGATCACCCTCACTGCACCTGCAGTGAAAGGCTAGAGCTCCTAACACCCTTGAAGGGAGAAGAAAGGTCTTCCAATGACACCCAACTCAAAATTTAAGCAAGATGCCACAGGCATAAGAAGATCAAGTACCAGATACCACTACAGACAAGCCTCTTCAAGACCACTTAAACATTCGTCTTTGCTCTGTCTCAAGCTGGAACCCTTTTTGTCTTCTGCTGCAGATTGCCCATTTGATCAACTGAACCACAGATAAAAAACAGTGGCTAGAGCGGAGAGCTGCCAGCTCTGCAGCATCTGTAAGTTAAATGGGACAACAGGGGCAGAGAAACATGTAATGATTAAAACCAGGAGAGTGACAAGGAAGACCCACCCGGACCACAGAACCACCTCCTCTAGCACATGCACACCAGTGTCATGAATACTAAAGACACGGTATGTAATCCCTTGCAGCTGTTGTCTGCAACAACTTCTTCAATTCACTGTTTGCAGGGTGATGCTTCACACAGAGAAACTTTGTCAATTGTTTATCAGCACTCTCCAGCTGACTCATGGCTACTGGTCAAAACAAAGAGCTATAGCTCACAGTATTCAGAACAGAGTAACACAAAAACCACAAGGCAGTCTGATCCAGCCCTCAATTTTAAAGAAAATGCACTAAAACATTTTGACATTTACTGTAAGCATCCTTATAACTAAAACCTCATCATGCTTAGGGAACCTCTATAAATCCTGCAGACTTCCAGCCCTCATTTACGTGGCCTCCTGCATCACTACCGCTGGTTGCCCAGTATAGCACATATAACTTCGCAGACCACAATGTCAACATCATACTTCAACAACTAGTTTCTGAAAACCCAGGTGGACAACACAGATCTCTCCTACAAAAATCAGTCCTGTCAACACTTCTGCAATTTCAGACGTATCCAAGCCAAAATGTCTCCCCACTTTATCTTTAGCTTTGAAAAAGAAGAATTTGAGTTACACTTAAATAAACAGGGCAGATCATAGCAGAATTTAATGCATGGTCGGACTTCATTAGCCATGATGGCGTTTTGGCAGAAAACTGTGATGTTGACACAGTTGCCTGGAATTCCTCACAATACTCAAAGATTGGAAGACATTCTCAACACTACAGCATTCAGAACAGCCGTAATGTAGTTCAGCACCTACGGGGCGTATCACCAGGGGCACACAGCGTACACTGCGCAGGCACCCCACGCACACAGAGCTCGATGAATTTGCTGAGTGATCTAAGGGGAGGAAAAACTCAGCAAGTCCCTCCAAAACACACCTAAGCCTTTCAAAGGACGAAGGAAGGAGAGACAGGCAGCATTTTACGCGAAATGAGCCTCCTCCGCTCAGTGAGGTAACCAGTAAGCAGGAGGGTTGCAATCCCTAGGAGGTGCGCTTCCTTCCACCTTGCCTCTTAAAAACTGAACACAGAACATACAAACATAATTAAAAAAAAAAAACAACCCTAAAGAGACGAGAATAAAAACCACCACTAATCTTAGCTACAATAGCATCCCACCTACCTCCACAGCACAGTTACAATTTTAAAAGAAATGCTGAGTACAATTAAAATGTAGGCCAAATTATAAATGGATGTAACCCCAAGATAAGTGATCTTCCTCTTTTAAGCTGGGTAATGTCAGCATTATCTAGGGCATCTCAACACTTCTTATCACCACAAAACAAAACAAATGAAGGAAAAAACCCCAGCAAAAACACCCCGGTTGCCATGGTAACCACTACCTCGCATTTCTGTAGGGTTTCATTTCCAAGCTGTATCACCGACAGCAGTATAAAAACCTATAGGACTTGAGTGGAAAACAGGGCTGGAAAGAAGGGGAGGAAAGGCAAAAAGCAAAGAAAAGGCAAAAAGCAAAGAAAACAGAGTCCTGTGCCAGCTGGGTAAGTACCTTCAGTACTTCAATGTGGTTGCTATGAGGGTATTGACATGGTCAGGAAACTAAGGGCAAATGATTCATACAGTGGTGAATCGGAGGAAAATAAAACATTCACAAGGCACTATTTACAGAAAGGCTAGCAAACTGAAGGTGCTAATCTCTGAGCTACTTTTTTAAAAAATCACCATTCTTAATTTTATAATGAATTTCAAGCATTTAGAAAAGATTCCTGTTAAGAAAGAGCGAGGATTTCAATTACACCACTTAGGCTTGAGTCACTGATGAGATTCAGGGCTATGCTGACCTTGAATGTAAGGGTCTCTTTCACATGAGTAAAATCATAATATACTTCATAGAAGCTGAGTGTTTACCTCCATCTGGAGAACAGAAGCCTGCAGTGTCGAGTTGTATACACCACTCAGGAGTTCAGCAGAACTTCCGAGGTGCAATAACTCTGTTCACAAAACAGTAAAATTCAAAATCTATCCCTGAGAAACTACAAGTCCTTCCTAAAGAGGGACCAAATGATCTCAAGGTTTTGTTTATTTTGGTTTGTTGTTATTTGGTGTGGGTTCTTTAATCAATCAGACTGGCAGGGCAAGTTCTGGTAGCACTTGCTCTTAATTTATTACGTAACGTAATCAGCTATTAATTTATACACATAAATTACCAACGCAAACGTAATCAGCTATTAATTTATACACATAAATTACCAACGCAAACTGAAAAGTTCTTATGGCTTCCTATGAGACCACATTTAGAAAAAATGTCACACTGAGCATAAGTTCTGAGTAAGTATAATATCTTTCCATTATCTTTCCAGACTTGGGAAAAGGAAGGGGAGGAGGATTTTTTTTTTTAATAATCTATTTGCTCCCGCTGAAGAAAAAGTGCTTGAATGAAAAACATAATAGTTTCAAGAAATCTCAAGGCACTTGCCAGACAGGAGCTATTCTGGAGCAAAGAGAAGAGGAACAGAATAATAGAGGTCAAAACCAGAACGGACACAACAATACTTAGCTGTTTTGAAGGGTATTTTTAACATTACGGTATTTTCACCTCCAACTTCGGCCTATTTCTAAAAAGGATTCGACTGGGGAGGTTTGATAGTCCCAGGTGCTGTTGGGAATTTGCAGCACTGGTTAACTTTTCTTCACAAGAGAAACTACAGGCGTTTTAAGTCAATGGCACAGAAACCAAAACAGGAATCTTTTCACTTGTTTTTGTTTTTAAGGTTATGCCTCTGTTTTCACACCTTCTCACATAGTCGGTTTCTCACCCAGCATCTTCTATTTGCAGACTAAGTCTTTCCAGCATCCAGACAGACGGCTGGAGCACCAAAAATAATTGCAAGTGCCATTTTCCTCAAGTTTCAACCCCTTCCAGGATAAAGGGGTTGTGATTACTTTTGGAAGGGCTGCCATTACCACCAGTGACAACTCTCCAGCAGTGAGCACAGACACGCTGCTCACAGTTCACATGCACACCTGCCAGGCACAACTGCCCCAGTATGGTACTATGCCACCAGTATACCTACCCATTGCCACTCAAAACTTGCGCATCGACTTGCAGAAATGTCTTGAGACTTCTAAATTCTCTAAATTTTTGTGACTGTCCAAGAAGTTTGAAATCATCTTTTCCAGTCCTCTGTATTAACATTGTTTTGAGAAGAGGTTAAACATGAAAAATCAGGTTTTCCTAGGTCATGCTACTCAGCCCACACCTTCGTTTCAAGTCTAAGGGCTGCTTTATACAGCAGATATATTTCATGATTGCTAGTCCGAATCAGCCTCCCACACAAATTTATATGTATGATGATTTACACTCACTCTGGCATCCTAACTAGATTCTGAAGAAACTCTTTCATCTCACAAAAGGCATTTTTTTCTTCTGAAAGAGAGCATCCACAGTCTCAAACAGGACTCAGATCCTTCCCTCATGCCCTCTTCATGCTTAGAGGAATCTTAGCAATTTCCTCATATTCTTCTGCCTTCTTTTGAAGCTCCTAACCACGCAATGATTTCAGCACTGAGGAAGTATTTTTGTTTGAAACACGTAAGGAACTGGTTAGTGGAGTACTCCTATGCTCGCTAGCTAACAAGGTGTACCAGTTCTTATCTCCACATGCTGCAGAGAAAGTACTGCAGAAAAAGGACAGACTCATTTCCTGAATTACATCATAACAAACCACAGCATTAAAACGTGACACATTCTGCCAGGGAGAAAGAAATGCAATGAGGAACAGAGATTTTTTCTTTCCCCCCTACATATTCTTGCTCTTGAACTGGAAGTCCCATTTCCTAGCCACTGTAATCCAACACTACCCTGTAGAACAACACACTGCTTCTATTTTATCACCTGAACTTCAAATCATTCACATTCTCACAAACACATCTGTTTAGCAAAGTATTTGGAACACCTCTAGCAGTCTTCTGTATGTAAAACCTCCAGGGACGGATTAAATTGTGGTCAAATACAGCAATTTTTATTCTCATTTTTAGATGCTTTAGATCTCAAACAATGTTACTTTTACACAGCAAGTGGCATGGCATTTATATCATACCAGTGCTATTTAAAAAGAAGCCAAGCAGGTGAGCAGTATCAGCATATTGCATTCATAATGCTAAACATACCTCCAAGTAAATCACTCATGTTCAATTTTAAACATATAAGAAGCAACAAACACATATAAAAATACATGTGTTCTTCACATGTGTGTATATATATATGAATATATATGTATGAATATATACACGCCCACATCCACGTTCTTCCAGAGCCAAGCAAATAAAAATATTTAAAATAAAAACAGGAAGTGAAATTAGGGGTTGACTGTATTCTAGTGAATAACAAACTTCAACACGTGAGACAACAGTAGGCAACAACATAGTTTAAAAGGAAGAATACTATGGTGGCACATTTAGAAAAAAAGAAGTGCACTTCCACCGAGTTCCTTATCATACCATGACATACAAATGTCAGTTTTTGGCTCTCTGTTTGGGAGTATTTCCTAACAGCCTTCTCTCAAAACTGAAAGGTGCTATTAAACAAAAAGGCAGGGGGGGAAGAAGAGGAGGTGATCAGCCCGTTATTTTGCCATACATACATCCTGTTATTTCCTCATTGGAGCGGAGTCAAATTAAATACATGACTGTAACTTAGTCACCTGTTTCCAATAGGTGTTGCAAAAGCAGTTTTGCCAAAGGGATTTTCTTGAGCCAGCTCAGGATGGTCCTAACGGGCAACAAGTGGCCCAGAAGGAAGACAGCTTGAGCTGATAAAATGCAGTGTTAGAAACAACTCTGGAAGAAACTAGTGACATAACCAAAAAGCAAAGGTCATCTGGGGACAGCCCGGATTCAAAGACAATTCAAAGCTGCCACCTGAGAAAAGAGCTCCAAAAGCAGGAAGAGAACCAGGTTTCCCTGGGATAGTAAGCAGAAAAAGCAACATAAAAAAAAAAAAAGGCTATGTAAATAGCATGTAATCAAAGAGGAGAAAGCAGACATGCAACAGGGACTCTGGAAATAATGCAGCAAAATTCCTTGTCCCTGGAGTTGGAATTCAGAACAAGGGCTGGAGGGGAGGCGGGAATCAACAGAAACATCTGTTACAAACTGCCAAGAGGAGAATGAAACCTAAAAGCCTTGCATGTCATCCTCCATGGCACTGTGAGCAGGAGACCCCACCTCAAGGTCAGCATCTACACTTGGGTAATAAATGCCCGTTGTACATAACACATCCCTTGTTATAAAGCAATCATCAAGGCAAAGTGGGTTTTTTCACATGGAAAACCCCAGGATATTGCCTAATGTTATCAGTTATTTTATTGAAATGAAAGTAACATCACTACTAAAAAAAATTGCTGATAACTAAAACTGAAGGAGGACAGAGTAATCGCACATGGAGATGTGTGTGCTGATGAGTAAGATGTGCTATATCCTATTTTAATACAAACTTCTACATCTATAAACAAGGAATGCACATAACCTCTAGAGAAAGGGGAGGTGTTACCAAAACGTACTGGTTCCCAAAAAGAAACCAGAGGGAAACACACAGCTAATGCACGCAAACATCACAGAAAATAGGAACAGGCAAGTGCTTCTGCACCCATGAAGTACTGAGGTCACGTCTGATTGAATCTCTGCCCAAGTTTTAAAGAAAACACTGTTAAATGGCTCAGTACAGTGCTTAGAAAACGTTTTATGGTGAAAGCCTTAGAGTTTAATGTCCTTTGTTTATCAGAAAGAAATAACTAGTCAGGCATTCATCTCCCACACAACTGCAAAAAAGAATAAAAGGCTTTTTAGACCCTTAGCACAGCACTGCAAGAACTTTGGTCCATGGGAAACTTACCAGAGGAAGACTGAAAAATTTTGTTGCAACATGGAAAGAATCAGAGGGTATTAGCCTACGAGACAGCTGCAAAGGAACACCTGAAATATTAAGTCTAACCAATATTAGATGAAAGATCATCTAGAAAGGAAACCTGCAGAGAGCAAGCCGCAGCCACTCCAGACCATGATGAAATGATGAGCACCTTCTTTATCGCTTTTGTCATTTATCACCGAGTCAGACAGAGGCAGTAACATAGATGAGATATGAAGTGCTGTGCAAAGCCTGGTATTGGATTACTTGCTTCAGCACTTTCTGTGGTAAGTTATTTCCTACATAATTGAGTTTCTGGACTGAAATCTGGGATAATGCTATCAACACAAAATATAGCTTCCAGCTACAAAAGCTGTGTGTGTCCTCGCAAAGCTCCCTGTCCTTTCCTCTGCGTCACTGATAGTGACAATGATATTTTCCTCCAAAGCACTGTCAGGAGGAGGCAGGGAAAAGAAAAGCATAAACTCCCCAGTACAAAACGGATAATCCTTCAAATCCAGACCAGTAAATTCCATCTCTCAGTGTGTCAGTCAATCCTCCAAACATTTTTCCCAACATATGTTTCAGCTTGACCAGAACTGAGCTAAGTTTTTGTGTCAGGTTTTCTTTTGGGAAGTATTTCTCGTGAGTTTTTTATTTTTTGACAGTCTTTAGGTTTGTTCCAAAGATGGATTCAGAGTCACATGGCTTCAACTAAGTTTTAAACGCAGCAAAGTCACATCCACTCAACAGCATCTCAACATCAAACAATCTTACTGTTGCATGGAAAGGCCACACCACTGACAAGGAACCCACTAAAGAATAAAGTGAGCAAGTCTTAAAAATCCAAACTGATTGTGGGATAGAAGCAAGATTTTACTGCAGTTTTACCTTCTTACAGCTTTTATTTTTAGTTCAAAATGCACCAAAAGGAAGCCAAGCTCGTGAGAAGAAGGAAGAATATGTTTTCCTTTTGAACGGCAAGCATTAAGACTTTCGGGGGAATCTCATACATCATTCACTTCCTTCAAAACTGAGCTGAACAGAACCAGCAGGGTCAAGGATGTTCCAGCTGCCTGTCCCAACAGCAGACCTAACCAGAGAGGATGAGAGTTCAAGTGGATTGCTCATTACCCCTTTATTCCCTGCTCCTATTTCCATATCCCTACAGAGACAAACTCCCTGTCAGTCTAACTCCCAGCTTTAAACTAAAACACACCTTCCCTAGATAGGGGGGAACTTAGAACAGTCTTTAAGTGGAGAAGACTGCGTTCAAAATTTGTCCAGAACGTGCATCCCCAGACCCCTGCAGAGATGTTGTCTGAACATGTCCAGGTTCTCCCACACCTGGAGAGAACAACGTGGCGTGCCCATGTGTGGGACATGCCTGTATGAATCTCAGCAGCTTTATGGCTGTCTTTCTAAGGCAGAGATTTATGGCATTAATGTAACTCCAATTTTACCATTTACATTTAATTCTAGAAAAGCCGCAGTGTTGTCAGGCAACATCTAAACCAGAAACAGGGATTTCTGCATCTTGGAAAGAGGTTCTCCTTAGAATACAAAGCCTCAGAAACAAAGAAAATAAACCAAAAATACTAATTAAAAAAAAAAATCTTATTTCCCAAAGTATTATTTGACTTAGTGCCTTCATATCAAGACAAGTACCCTACCTGCTCAAATGACATTTCCCTAGTAGAAACAGACACAAAACATACCAAAAAGTAGCTTCCAATAAATGCTTTAATGAAAAACAGAGATATATATAATCTTTAACAGAATTGCTTAGCCAATATATATATTAAAAAACTAAAAATGGCTAAACAATTCTGTTAAATTTGGTAACCAAGTTGCTTATTACTTAAATCCCTTACATTATACCTTTGATTAAAAATGAGTTCACATTAGAAAGATTTATAGCACTGTAAATATTTATAGCCTCCCAAATGTACAGATCCACAATTCTTCCTGCATTTTTTTCAATCTGTTATGGAAAAAGAAAAGCACTGTGAAAAGAAATGTATTTATTGGTGGCTAAAATATATCTCAAACTCCAAATTAAAGTATCTGCTAGCTATTTTTTTAGTATATAAAACTGGTTCTTCTGTACAATGAGAACTCTTTTGTTTCTTATGCAGATTTCATATATTTAATATTATTCATTTTTAAGGTGTATACACATGTGCACAGAAACCCAGTCACTGACACTGCCTCTTCCTTGCCCACCCTGAGGAAATTTAAACCCACTCAAAACTGAAATGATCAAGCTTTCGAAAGCAAGAGCAATATAAGAGAGTAATTGTTCATGTTACAATCCAGACATCATTTATTCTTTCACACACACACATTAAAGGAATTGACAACTACAAAGAGTAAAGTGGCAAGAAAAATAAAGAGTCATTTACAAAGGGTTTATAGAAAACAAATTTGCAGGGCAGGGGGAGAAAGAAAAAAAATAAACCACAGCTGCAAGCTTGGTTGACTGAGATTACAATAAATATGTGCACAAAAGCTTAATACAGTGACATCTTCAGACCCAACTGGACACCTGATTCACATAGGAAGACTACTGCCTTCCCTGTAAAATTTCACTTACAGAAATAGCTTGCCAATCCAGCAAGAGAGCTGCAATTCTCCCCAGGAGTACCTCCTATTCCATACAAACCACTGGCAACAGCGGTACTGGGCCTGAACTGGAGAGGGAAGAAGTATCTTACTTTACAATAGAAGTGTCCCTTGTACAGAGAGCATCAGAGCATCTCTTCTATGCATTTTTCAGATTCCACAAGAAGAAAAGGGAAGGACCCCTTATCTTGGCCTGCACTGCCAGAAATTTCTTAAGAATTTTTATATTACTTCGTGGTTTTGCTACACAGCCATGTAAGCCACATGGACATGTGCCAGTCTACTGAGTAGTTGGTAAATTTACTGAAATATTCCACAGACCCTGACCACTCACATATAGAAGATGCCATTTTCCAAGGGTCAAAATTTCGATCACAATTAAAACTCAAATCCAGGTCACTTAGGCCACAAAACTACTCAAAATAATGACAGGCAGGAGATAGGTTGGGGGTTTTTTTCCTCCCTTCTTTAACTGATGGAGTCTTATCATCAGCATGCTCAGTTCCCTTCAAAATTTGGAAACTTTCTGTTTTGACCAAGACCTGCTTCATGGAACGTCAACACAAACAGCATCAGGATACTGAACACCTTGAACACACAGATTTGGAACAGAAACCATTGCAAATCCACCTAAAAAGAGGCCACTCAAAGGCATACTTTCAAAGCCTGTAAGTGGTTTATCAAATGGGAGTCCAAACAAAGACATCATCAGCTCAGCTGCAATTACACCTGCAATCCTAGCCTCTCAAGGGCAAAGAAAAAGGAGATAGCAATTAGCTACCAAGTTTTTCCAGTCTACTTCAAACATTTCCTTCACTAAAAGCTAGTTGGGTTATTTTTTTATTTCTAATCAGCCTGGCACTCCTAGAGATTACCATTTTATTACTGTCTAAAGAACAATGATCAAACTCCATTAGTTAAAGCAAATGTGACAAGGAGGTAATTACCAAATGAATTTACTTAAAATATCCCTCATGGTTTAGCCCCAGCCAGCAACTAAGCACCATGCAGCCACTCGTTTTCCCCCCACCCCCAGTTGGATGGGGAGAGAATAGGGGAAAAAAACAACTCACAGATTGAGATAAAAACTGTTTAATAGGGCAGCAAAGAAAGAGAAAATAATAATAATAATGGAACATACAAAACCAAGTGATGCACAGTGCAACACTTGCTCACCGCCCAGTGATCAATAGCCCATTCCTGAGGCCCGTTCCTGCCCCGCAGCCAACTCCAGTTTTACATACGGAATGTGATGTTACATGGAGGGGAATATCCCTTTGGCCAGCCTGGGTCAGCCGTCCTGGGTGTGCCCCCTCCCAGCTTCTTGTGCATCTCCCCACTGGCAGAGCATGGGAAATTGGGAAGTCCTTGACTGAATATAAACACTACAACTACTTAGCAACAACTAAAAAATATCAATATTCTCATACTAAATCTACAGCACTGTATCAGCTATTACGAAGAAAATTAACTTTAGCCCAGACAAAACCAGGACAATATCATTCAAGAAATCATATTATCATTCATTAAATAACTCAGAAAGAACAAGCTGCCAAGCTATTCAACAAGGTACAAGGGCGTATGCATGGCTGTCAAAAGCAGCCACTGTCAGCAAATGACCCACCAGGTATTTTTTAAACTTGTTCTTTAGCAGGAAGTTGTTGGAAAAGACAAACACGACACTGAGCATGGCTGGTTTAAAACAGACAAAACAACAAAACCAAAATCAGTTCTTCACCCAAAGGAGACATTGAAGTGCCAGGTGACATTAGGGGATTTTCCCCATACACTCTGAGCAGGGAATGTTACAGCTAATGAAGACTAAGAGTATTTTTCTCTCTCTCATTACCCCTCACACACACGACTTGTTTGGGATGGAGGTTTCAGATGTAGGTTTAAAAACAGGAATCTTGACAGCACAGCCCCGAAGTGCCTTATTAGCACACGGTCATTAGACAGTGGTGGTAACAATCCTTACCCAAAATTCAGGGTGAAAAGCCAAAGGAGAAAAACAATTCCAGACCAAAACTGTCAGCGCAGTTTTCAAACTAGATAAAGGCCCTAAATTCAAGTTACAGTTATGCACTACCTTTATGCATGTTGTATGTGAATGGAAAAAAAAAGTGAGATGTCCTGGACGAAAGCCTTTCACATTTTCTTACCTGTTAACATACCAAAGATGCTTAAGCTCTTCAGGTAACAAACCTGACACCTGAATGTCCACTTCTGTGATTCCAGTAATTTTTTTTAAGGCAGTGATGTAATAAAAGACTTTAAAAGACTACCATTGTGTATTTTCATAACTTGAGAAATTTTCACTTGAGTTCAGGGCTTTTCTGCTGTTAGGGTGACTTTCTGCTATGCAGACAGAACGATGCATCTCTCAGCAAAGTTTTAAGCAAATATAAAACCGTTCTTGCAAGACTTTCTCTGCGCCACACAGGAACATGACTTCCCCCCAATTTAATCTCACACCTTCTTCACTCACTACAACAACAGCCAGTAGCTCTTTCAAGCACTGCAGGGTACTTGCTCTACACCCACAGTCTTGTTTGATACAACCCGAACAATGAGGCTCTTGTACAACCCGACTCCTCCAGACGTCGTCTTGGAATCAGGAGGTCTCTTGCTCCAACCCAGGCTCCAGCGGTGGGTCCTGGGCGTACACTGGCAGGAAGCTGAAAGCTTGTGCTTAATCACGGCTGGGCAAAACTCCCTGCTCCCTCCTAACATAACGGTCATGCTTTTAACCCCTAGTCTCCTTGGTCCCACCACTGACCCTGGAAGCACCTGGGCTCTCAGCACTGTCCACCAGATGTGTTGAGGAGTGGCTTCAGCACCCATGCTGGGGCTCACCTGAGAGCACCCAGAAATAGGAGGCGGGTGAGACACAAGACAACTATGCCTTGGAGATGCAACCCAAGCCGGCTGGGCTGCATACGCTCAAGAAGACAGTGGTGTTGGGTTAGTTTTTTTTTTAAAAGCGGGATACAGAGAACCTCTTTTTTCCCTACGACACTGGTTTCACTGCATCAGAACATGCCATGATTTTGTTGCCACCAGGAATCTCAGCTGCCGTGCGGGCCGTTAAGGAGACCTACCAATTCCTTCTTCTCTCTCTGGCATCAGCCCAGGTTCAAAAGTGTCAAACTCCAGACAGGTGGTGGTTCCCCCACACCATCAGGCATTTCAGCAGATACGGGCACCCCCAGCACTGGCTCCACTGTGAGCCCCCCACCCCCCCGGTGGTGCCTGGGGTGACCAGTTGGCTCCCAGCGGATCCATCCTGGGATGGGTAGGGACAGTGCTGGATCATGGCAAACACCCGTGTCACCAACGGGTAGTGCTGCACCTCCACCTGCCTATTATTATTGTTAGACATTATTATTACTAGAATTTTTATTATTGTTAGAACTTACTATTAGAATTTTTACTATTGCTAGAATTTTTATTATTACTATTCTTATATTGTTGTTGTTGTTTTTATTATGATTACTGTTGTAGTATTTTCAGTAGTAGTATTTTTAGGATTTTTTAAATCACACCG
>NW_010528671.1:27011-29049 GCF_000687285.1 Phaethon lepturus | reverse complement strand
CCGTGGGAATTCGACTCCGGTGGGTAAAATTTCTCACGGGGATGTTGAGGCTCTGGACCCGGTCGGCGCCGGGTCGTCAGCATCCCCGCTCCTAATGAGCGTTCATTTAGATCATCCCGCACTGCCTCACCCCACGGAGGTGCTCGACCCACAGAGGTCCGACCAACCCCTCATTTTTGCTTTTTTTTTTTTTTCCCTCCCAAATTAAAAAAACCCCAAACCCTCTAACCTCCCTTCTTCAGCTCCAACTCGACTTGTCTACTTTGAGCCGGGATTACAGAACCGGGTAGGGGAGGCAGGTGGAAAATCACCCCGCGGCCCCGGTCTCCTCAGCAAAGATCTCGGCCGTCTCCGGGCCATTTATGCCTGTTGGTTCCTCTCCTCGTCACCCGAGGTGCGGACGCTGCCGCAGATCCCTCTTTCCTTGGAAATTTCCCTTTTCTGTGCAACCCTCCTCTCCCTTCTCCTTATGCACTAGAAAAAATAGTACAACCCTGACAAGGCTTGCAGCGTTCAACCGCTTCGCTTAACCCTTTTCTGCCAGGCCCGGAGAAGAGGAGGTTGCGTTTGTCCCAGTTTTTCTCATTTTCCTGCATTTTCTCCCCACTCCTCGCTCCCCAGCGACTCGCTCAGGAGTTCGGCTGGATTTGACCTTCCCTGGCTTCTCCGAGCATCACACTAAAACACCACAAACACCGTCTTGCTGCTGCTGCGAAAAATATCTGGCAGCCACAAACCCCCATTTCACCAAAAATCAACCAACCTTCAGTTTTCTTTTTTCTAAATACACAGTTTGTCTCCTGCCCAGGAACTCTCTCCCCACCTTTCTCCCTTCCCAAAACAGCCCAGGTTTGTTTAACAGTGCAGAAATTTACTTCTTTCCTTTTTTTTTTAAACATGCTGATTTTTATTTGGCATGAGGTCTAGGCTTCTTCCTCCGAGTCCAAACCCAAGCGGTGATGCTTGGTGCTTATCGGAGATGGTTACGGCATCATCTGAGTTGACATCACACATCCCAGCGCTCGCTTTCTCCTACTTTCTCCCTGTCGCAGGCTCTCCTCCGAACACCCCCCTCCCCAAGCACCTTTGGGGTTAATTCATGCAAATTTGGGAGCTGGGGAGGGGAGGCATGGAGGAGGTGAAGAAGATTTGCCCAAAGACCCTCAATTTTCTCCCTGCCTGCACTGACCGCTGCAGGCAGGAGCCATGCCTGTATTTCGGAGGGGTGAGATTTGGGGTGGCACGGCTCGAGGACAAGGTCGTGTTTGCGACTGAAGCCCGAATCCCGCCGTTTGCGCGGTTCATGGCCGGGCTGTGCTCAAGCAGGGCAGCGGCGGGGAGGCGGGAGAGGGGGGAAAGGATGCGGGCGGAGGGGAAAGAGAAAAAGGCACCAACTTACAGTCGGCTCTGCAGTCAGGCATGCGGCGAATGCGCAAGCAGCCGCTCTGCTCAGCGCCGCTGCCGGCACCTCTCACCTACGGCCCCCCAAACTCGTACCCCAGGAGTCAACCTCCGAAGGCAGCAGAGCTTCGCCATGAATATTCATAAGATTAATATGAGCGTCTTTCTCCCCTCCTCCCAAGCAAGAGACCTAGATTTCAACCACTGGGAAATAATCATATCCCTGGATACATGATGCTGCTTTACGGTGCGGCTCCGATCCGTACCATATTCTCGGTAATAGCCTGGATCTGCCGGGGGAGATCTGGGGGGTGGAGGACCAGCAGCTCCGTGCAGCTTTGGGGAAGGAGACGGGGCAGGGTCAGACTCGCAGGGACCACGCTGTCCTGCTCTTGGCTGGGTGAGGATGTAAAAAGCAGCAATTTTATATCACTTTGCATTCACCGACCTCCCTTCACATGGAGGCATCTCCCACCCCCAGAGGAGACGGCCAAGCTCGTACCAACGTGGCACACAAAACATCGTTTGTCCCTGGGAAGGCACATGAAACGTCGATTCATAAAGCAAGCCCTGCCTTAGGGCACGAGGCAGTGGCATCTGCTCGGAGCGCTCTGCCGTCGCCCCGTGGCCCCCAGAA
>NW_010528671.1:26288-26919 GCF_000687285.1 Phaethon lepturus | reverse complement strand
CCGACAAGCGGCGGGGGCCCTGCCGCTGCCAGCAGCGATCGGCCCCGGGACGACAGCCCGCGAGGGGAAGGGAGGGCACGGACCACCCTGAATACCCAAGAAAATCAGTGCGAAGTTTGCAAAACAGCAAAAAACAAAATTTGTAAAACCAGGGGGGTGTGGGGACGCGGTGGGGCTGAACCCTATTGTTTTAGCTCCCCGAGGTGCCAGGAGCAGCGAGCGGCACAGAGCCCGAGGCTGGGTGCAGCACCGGGGAGCGCGAGGGGGATGCCATTGCCCACCGCTCCTCCCAGCACCCCTTGGCGTGAAACAGAGAAGTGTTGGAATCCATTTGATCTTGAAACAAAAAAGTACTTCCCCAAGCCCCAGCCAGATCCCAGTAGTGAAACTGAATCTCTAACTCTACGGCAAAATTGGGAATCCTCCACTCCCTGCCGCGAACAGCCCTTGCACGTACGGGTTTTCTTACTGCACGCATCCAGCTGGACGTGAGGCCACTCTGGATGAGGGTTTTTTTCATGTTGTCTGCATCATTTTAGCCTATTCTGAGGGCAGATCTGCCAGAACAGGGTAGGTTGAATCCAGAAAATTATTTGCCCGAAGCCAATCCTTATGCAATACGCATTTCAAG
>NW_010528671.1:0-26257 GCF_000687285.1 Phaethon lepturus | reverse complement strand
TGCTGCCGCCTTGCGAAGGTTTTGCAAAACCAAGGGGATTTTTCATATAAACAGCACCAACTCCTTACAAAGAGCCAAAATCCCGTCTCTAGCAAATCGGGGGAATTTCTCTGAATTGAGTGACGCTCTCCTGATTTACTACCCTAATTGTGGAGCTATTATTACAGCCTGCGCGTCTGCACCCGCCTCCCTCAGCCACGCTGACAGCTCCAGACGTAACCCAGCCTTTCAGAGAACTAGATGAGCTGATGCACTGCACCCACTTGTCTGCTTTACATGGATTTCACCAGCCGACGTCTTTGCATCAATATTAGAATTTTAAAAAATAAGTCCCTTCTGGATTATTTCTCTTATCTAAACGGACTTTATAATCACCCAAACTGGAAAACTTAGCCCATCTGTATGTGTGGCGCTGGGAAAGTCACCTGGCATGGGGATGTCCCAGGGACTCGGGGATCTGGTGTCCAGGTCCCACCAGGAAGCAGATGAGCTCCCCTTGCTTTACTGCCTTTATTCCCAGGGAAGCCCCCGAAGGCTGTTCAGACCTTGTATTCGTGGGCTGGCAGCCAGCCTGCACCATATAAACAAAAAAGCAAAAATGTGCTTTTTTTCCCCTTTTTTCCCCTCCCCGTATCCTGCTGATGGTGGGTTTGGGGGATGCTCCGTGATGTGGTGCTGTGGGGGCGTGGATGAAATCCATGGGGCAGGGTGTCCCCGAGACTGGTCTCACCCACAGCAGCAAAACTCAAGCCCTAGAGTCACGTTGCAAAGCGTGACCCACGCCCGGCCCCACGCCGCATCACCTGGGACGGGCACCGGCGTTCTCCCGCGCCGCCGTAAGCTGAGCTGCTCCCTCCAGAGAGGACAGACCCCGCCGCCTTCACGCGTCCTGCACAGCCTCAGATGGTGGCATCTCCCCGTGGTGTCCCTCCTGGGGACCCCGCGCCACCTCCCGCAAAGCCAGAGGGACGCTGGGGTTGGAGCGGACACCAGCAGCCATGCCGGGAGGAAGAGCCAAGCTGGACCAAGGCTTGGCCATGGTGCCAAGTAGAGCGGGCTTGGACGGGGCAGTGCTGAGCCCTGACTCCATCTGAGCCACGGCTTTCCAGCCGCAGGGGTTGACGTAACTGTGCCCCGTGTTGGTTTTGGAGCTGTGAAAGCTGTGAGTTCCTGGGGCTCTGAGTCACCCTCTGGGGAAAGCATCCGACCTCCCACCCGTTGCCTACGTCAGAGGAGCAAGCTCCTGGCCCCCCAGCACCCCAGCACCCACGCCTCGGTGCGTGGCGGCAAGAGGAGGGGACACCAAGAGACATCGGTGACCCTGATGCGGTAGCACGGCATCTAAAAATGAAGGCAACTGGGGAACAAAGTGACCCAGACTCGCAGAGCAGACTTTGCTCCTCATAGCAGATGCTGCTGGTGGATCTTGAAATATCATGGTGAGATAGGTCAGAGCGGGTGCCCCGACCTGGGCTCTGCAGGACCTGAGCAGAGCTCCTGACCCCTGGGGGACCTCCTGGCCCTTGGGACGATCTCCTGGTCCCTGGGAAGGCACATCACGGCCAAAGGGAAGACAACAAACATCTCCTGGCTGCAAAGTTAACTTTAAAGACATTCTTCCTCTGTATTTCTCCAAGGTGGTTTTCATGATAAAATATCTGATTATTTTAAAAATAACTCCTTTGGGTACTGCTCTGAATTCCCGTTTGGTTGAGGTCGCTGAGTCGCAGCATCCTTGCCTCCAAAGATGCTCCACCCGCCGGGATGGCCGGCCTGCAGAGCAGCCAGGCGCCGTTCGTTGAAAATAAAAGTCATTTAGCTCAACCGAAACAGGGTAAAGAACTTCAGCTCTTGAGGGCTTTGGAGCTCGTTGAGATGACTGCGGGTATTTCGTGCCAGGCTGCCGCTCACTCCAGGAGAGCTAATGGAGCCGCTGCCGGGCTGGCGCAGGGCGAGCATCGGTCCTGGGCGGGTGCCTCCCGCTTGGGCTGCTCCAGCCACTCTGGTTAAAAGGCTCTCAAAGCCGCTTTACTTCACTTGCACAAACAAAAAGGACGGGACAAGCCAAATTAGCGAACGGAAGAGAAATAAATAGGCTCCTTCCAGCCAGGCGCAAGTGCTTTCAGCTCTGGAAAGAAAGCCGGGTGGCTCACAAGCCTGCGCAGCGCCCGTGGGTGAAGTCCCCCCATCCCTCCCCGGGGCTGGGGTTTTATTTAAGGTATCAGCTGAGCCCCCGTGTCCCCGCGGGCTGGCTGTGGGCCACCGCCTCCGCACCGAGGGCACCCAGCCGTGTCCCTCCGTCCTTCCAGTCCTCCTGCTCCAAAGGGACCAAAGAGTAGACTTGCTTCAGGGCTCTAAAAGTGCCTTTATCTGAGACACCAGCCAAACTCCTGCTTTGCCAAGCCAGGGCTGCTCGTGTGGCCCCAAGACAGAGGAGAGGTGATGAACATCTCATTTTCTCTCCGGTGACTAATTTTCCCCAGATCTGAACCGGCCCATGTCCATCTGCCCGAAGGAGCATCCCTCCTCCTCCGGCTTCAGGGGGGTGATGCTCACCAGGAAGGATGGAAATAGGACCAAAAGTTGAAACCTTCTGATTGTTGAGCTTAGGGAGGAGAAGACTAAGGGGAGAGGGGAAAAACCTCCAGTGGAGAAGGCCAGCGTCTGTAGGCAGATTGCCTTTTCCTCGGGGGAGCAGTTAGGTGACCTCAGGTCTCCTCTGCTGGGCACAAATCCTTTTAGCCACCAGGCCTGGGACTAGTTCCTCGTGCAGGTGATGATGAGGGTGACAGCATCACCCCTCACAGCATAAATGGGACAAGCAGCCTTCCAGAGGCTTTTTGTAGACCCTGTGGGTCTCAGCCCAAGTGTTTGCCAGTGCTGAGTGGGTGCCAAGAGCTGCTGAAGGTCAGATCTGAGCCGTGGAGAGGGCTGAGATGTTCCCATCACCCCAGACGTTCGTCCCTCCCTGGGGAGCAGCGGGACTGCAAACAAGCCGGGAAGAAAAGTGGTTTGAGAGGATGATTTGCTCCTTCTCTTCCTCCCACCCAGAGATGCTGCAGGGAGGAGATGCAGCCGGGGGGGGTGCTGGGGAGTGTCTTCCCCACAGCTTGTTGGCACTGTGGGCATGGTGGCACCATGGCAGCTTCAGCCACGAGATGGTACCGCGTGGCACGGCACAAAGCACCCAGCCCACTGGGCCAAATCCTGGGCTGGGCCAAGTTATGGGTCATGCCAACCCCATGGCTGTGCCAAATCACAAGCGGTGCCAAATCACGAGCGGTGCCAAACTGTGGGCCACACCAGGTCATAAGCTGAGCCAAATCATGGCTCATGCCGGACTGGGAGCCGTGCCCAACGGCATGCTGTGCCAGCCCGCTTCAGCTTGGCCCGCAACATTGCCGTAATCCCCTGGCTGCTCTCACCCTCCAGCCAAGACCCCCGTGTCTTGAGAGCAGTTCCCTCCCCTGCTGGGTCTCTCCTGGAAATGGCTATGCCGTGGTGGAAAATTCCTAGGCAAAGGAAACAAGATCTTGTGCACTTTCTCAAAAGGTTGGGAGGAAATTCATGATCTTATTGCTGCTGCCCAGCTGCCAGGAGGGGCTGGAGGTGCCCCATCGTGGCGACACTGAGTGTCCCCAGCAGCTCTGGGCTCGCTGTTCTTACTGGTGACTCGGGCAGGTGATAGCCGCAGGGCTGCAGGTGACATGGGGATGACACAAGGTGACATGCCCAAGGCTACATGGTCAGGAATTGTCAGAGCCCCATCTGCTCCCCCCAGGACCCAGGCGTGCTCAGATGCTCAGACCCCACAGCCCCCTCCCCTTGATCCATGGGGAACTCCACCGACTCACAGCATCCTCTTCCTCATCATTTCTCTGCCGTATTTACTATTTCTTCATCTCCCACCCCCTCTTTTGGGAAGAGACAGACTTCCCCGTTTCCATGGAAACCCTCCCCCTCTCCCCTCACTTCTTCAAAGAGGTTTTCATGTGTTTCTTTCAAAAATAGCTATTTTTAGCCACGGCTTCCCCTTCTCCCCCTCCCCACCCTCTGCTCCCAGCTCACACTTTCCCAGACGAGCAGCACCCACCAGGGCTGTCGCTGACGCCGAGCACCCATGGGAGCCGTGGCACCACCCGCATGGCTGGTGACTCGGCCGGAGCAAGAGCTGCTTGGGTCTGTGGTCCAGATCCTGCTGGTTCCCTAATTTGTGCTTAATTCCTCTGGGGTTATGGAAATGTTGGTGTATAAGGGAAATGCTTCTGCTGCAGGAAGGTCCCGGGAGCATCCGAAATTCCCACCACTCTGTGGGCTGGGCCCTCGGGAACAACCATCCTTGCAGCATCCTCTGTGATTTCATGACCCCATGAATCCAGGGGAATATTTTCTCTCCTGGAATCGCAGAGGGGACAGAGCCCCAGGTAGACCCAGGTAGCCCGGACTTGAAGCTCACAGAATCACAGAATCACAGAATCACTAGGTTGGAAAGGACCTTCAAGATCATCAAGTCCAACCATTAAAGCTCAGGAGCTTCGGGATCTGTTTGGCCCCGTACTGGGATGAACGCAGTTGCCTAAATGGAGCTGAGAAAGTCACACATGGCGGCCACCACCAGCTGGGACAGACAAGCAGAGCACGGTCCCCTCTGTCATTCCTCACTTTGCAAAGCCAAGCATCTGCCACCCCCAAAACGATGTTCGTCTGTTGGCGTCTCTCCCATCGATGCTCAATGGCACACGTCTCGTTCATGCCGATGGATAAATCAAGAGGCAACTCACACGCTAATGTCTACCTATGAAGTCTGCTTCCAGCCTTCACAAATACAGACAGGGCAGAAACGCCACCTAAATGCTCGGTATCGGTGCTGCCCGCAGACAAGCACGGCGAGGTCCTAAAACTGAAGCACTGATAGAAGGAATTTGAGAGTACGTCAATAAAACGAGTAGCAGCAAATGGCCAGGACAAGGTGGTGTTAAGTAAAGGAGATTTCCAAGGGGGAAACGATAACCTTAGCCATCCCATGTGTAAATATGATGTCAGAGGGTGGCCAGTGACCCTTGGAGAAGGATGTCATGCCTCACTGGTTGGAATACAAAGGAAGATCCTTTTGGGTACCAACAACTGTTGGAAAGATAGGAAGCAATGTATCGAATATGAGGCCTCCTTAGCAAGGCATGGCTCAGGGAAAATACCCAGCAGGAGCCTGACTCCAAGCTGGAAGAACCTCTCTGCAGCATCCTGGAAAAGTCACAAGTGGGACAAGCTGGATGCTCTGGCTTGGAAAGCGTAATATTGAGTGATATAACACAGGTCATTAAAATGCTTCACGGTGGCGAGACGGTGAGTAGGGAATGATTAATCAATATTTCTTCATAAGGCAAGGAGGAAATGGCACCCAGGGAAATTTCCAAGCAGCAAATTTCAAGGCAGCAAGCAAAGGATTTATTGCACACGTCGCGTCGGCGTGCAGAGCTGCGCTGCTGGAGGCTGCTGTAGCCACACAGTCCTCACGTGGGGATGCCCACGCTTGGGTAAGGAGGTGAGCCAAACATCAACCAAAAGGACAGCAGAAACCAGCCCTTCAACAGCCAGGCTCTTCCAGATCCTTATTTTAAGATGAATTTATACATCACATACCCAGGCAGCACCATGCGTGCTCCATGTGCGGCTCCCAACACCCAACACCATGCTACTGCCAGGGTGGCATTTAGCCACTGCTGTTTATGAAGCATGAGACATCCATCCTGTTGTCACACCGTGCCACCCCCGGGCTGACCTACATCCCGCAGCCTCTGCGCTCCTCTCAGCTCCTCCTGCCAAAGCCAACAAGTTGGTAAATAAAATCTGACTTGAGGGAGATGAGTTGTCGGCACTGACCACGTCCAGTCCCTCTGCAGCTCTTTGTGCAATGTCTTCTCCGTGCATTTATCACCCTGGGTACGGGTTGGAAACCTTGCAAAACCCACGAGGTCTGGGTGTACGCCTCAAATCAAGGTTCACCTCAGCATCCCGGCGATGGGTTGGGTATGGGAACATCACCCTCCACTCATCAGTGGTGCCGTGGAAGGTGTCTCCTGCTGCTCTTCAAGCAAACCCAGGTGGCATGCGCCAGACACAGCCCCTGCACCCATCCTTCCTCCTCCGGGGCTGGTTTTGGCTGATGGTATTCACACCATCATCCACATCTCAAACTTTGCAACATCCTGTTTTTCACGGATGCTTAAGCACCTCCCCGGTTAACCACACGCCAACTGAAACCTGCAGCTGGAGGCACCACAACTTGGAGGGGGGTTGATGATACAGAAATCAGGGTCACAGCAAAGAGAGAAGCACCAAAAGCTGCTAAACCCCAACTGCTCCGGCTCTGAGCATCCCTGAGCAGAGAGGATCCCTCCCCCAGCCTTAAATCTGCCCCTGCCACCGACACTGGCTGGGATCTAGTTTGGTCCCATCCTGTGCGGCCACTCTGAGATAATTTGGGAATAATTGTGCTGAAGCTGATGCAAAGGGATTTTGCTCATCATGGGTCTGGCCAGCACCCAGCTCATCCTCCCCAACAGACCTGCTGCTCACAGCAAACCTAGAGAGCAAAGAGAGATGAACCACACAAACCAGTCCCAGCACTCAACGCAGCTTTTCTAGGAACTTGTGTGACCCTATCAGCCTTCTTGAAGCCAACAGAGTCAAACAAGATGTTGCATAAAATTCAAGAATTGGAGGTTGTCTATCATTGCTGAATTCCCCGGGTTTGATCCTGCCCGGGGTGGCTGTGGGAACGCTTGGCTGCTGCTCTGCTCCCAGTCCTGAGGCCGCCAGCTCAGCACCCAGAGCATCTTACAGGATTTCTCCCTCGGTTTCAGTCCTAGGATCAGGATTTTCAAAAATACCCAAGTCACTTAGGAAAATAGTCTGTGCTCCTGGCTCAGTGACCACCAAAACAAAATCCCCCTTTGCAGGCGACTGGGCCCCCCACCCATGGGACACAGCGCAGCAGCACTTACGTTTGTAGTTCAAGCCCTTTTAGCACCATCTCTAATAATTTATCACTTAGGGGTCCCCTTTGAGTGATTCAGATCCTGAACCAGATCCAGCCTTCCCTGCACTTCCCTGGGCTCAGGCAGATCATCCTGAATCTCAGCAGGGGTTTGGGGTGAGCCATGGCTCCGCTCGCTTCACCATCTCCAGCTGTTTTCCCCAAACCAGGAACGTGCATCTTGCTTTTTAAATTAAATCTGCAAAGACCAGAAACAGGTGATTTCAAAACAAAAGGAACAGGGAAAGTCTCCAGTTTTCAGCTGCTCTTGGAAATCCTCTCCTCGAAGGTTCTGGGAGTACAGGAGTGAGACCGGTCACAGCTGCTGCCCATTAAATGTGGCTTGTAAAATCCTTAATTTCTTTTTCCATTCTCACTATTCAATATTTTTAAGAGAACCGGTAACCTAAAAAAAAATTCTGACATTATTTGGCCGCGTTCACTTTTGGGTGAAGCTCAAAGACGTGGTACGAAGCCAAGAGCAAGGTTTTCAAATGAGCTTCGAACCCTGTTTCACAAGATCCTCAGCGCCGGAGCAGGCACCTCTGCTTGCATTTGCCGTGCCAAAGCATCACCAGTGACATCCCTTCTTGTGACACATCATCAAAATTTCAAAGGTTTGCCTGGAGCTTCTTCAGTCCACAAACAGAGCTCGGCTCTCCAGACAGCTGGTTGGGATGCTAGAAAAGTGCGGATTTTACCCCAAGATTTTATTTCTTGAAAGGACTAAATTTTACTCCTGAGAATGGTTTTGAATGTCAGATTATTTCACTCTGAAAAACGAGTTCATCCAGAGGATGCATCTCAAACCTCATCCTTGCACCTTCCTTTGCATCCCAAATATCTCCCCTCTGCCCCATTTCAGTTTCAAACCACCACGTGCTGTGTGTTTCAGCCATTTTATTGAACTTTGCATATGAAATAACAGTTTCAAGTTCTAATGAAAAAAAAACATTAAAAAAATAAATTCAACATCAGGTAAAAAAATCACACAACCAAAAAAAAAATCCAAACGAAAAAAAAATCACTTTTTTTACCAGTAACTGAACACAAGGCCGACACCACAGTGAAGGTCACCAGGACGACAGGATGCAGCAGCTTGTTTTAGCATCAGACTGGTATCAAAAGAACAAGTTTAAACAATTGCAACACAGCTCACTGGCAAAACCGGAGTTCAAAACAAACTCAGAGTAACAAGACTGCGCTTTACATCTCCAGTCCAAAATTGCATCATTTCTGTGGCACCTAATCAGTCAGGATTTAGCTTTCTTGCAGAGAAGGCTTTAGTTTTTCGGTCTGATACACTGAATTTCACAAGGCAATATTTCACTGTTCAGATATACCCAATGCGTGTTCCAGTTGAGGCAGTCATGGAAACGTTTCGGCATTACCCAGCTGCACACGCCGACGAAGGAAAGCAAAGTCAAAATTACATCCAGCCGCCTCAGTCCCAGGAAGATACTGTGAAAATAAGCTGCATAGTAAAGGATGGGAAATTAAGAAACACGAGCTGCTCCTGTGTTGGAGGTCGATGGTCGATGCAGCAACCCCCATTTGCAATGTTTTGGGACCTCAGGTGATGAATTAAGAGCCCCTTCTCCTTGAAAGATGCTAAATTCAGCCGTGGGAATAACTGACCTTCAGCAGGGAAGGTGATTTTCCTTCAAGACCTGAGCAATTTAAATAACCAAGTCCCATTTCCAATATACTAATGGCAGCAAAAGGAACATGGCAGCAAACACATCATTTTGCCTCGAAACTGCCTTATTTCAGGCACCGGTTTACAATTTCCTGGCTGTTTCCCCTTAATACCACTCGACTTGCAAGTCCAGCTCTATCAATGACTCGTGTATTGCCAGATAAATTGTCCTGCTCCCAAATCACCCTCAGGAATAGGAGTGATGCATCAGTGGCCTGGACCTGCAACGGTCAGAGAGATGATGTGTTATGGAAAACACCAGCCGGTGACCGAGGTATCTCGGATCATTCCCTTCAAAGACGCACTGATGATGTCATCTTGGAAAAGGCAGAAAAAAATGTGAAAAAGAAACATAATTCACCTGTATCAAAGGCTGGTGGATGAAAATATGGGGACTGCAGAGGTGTGTCATTTAACTGAGCCAGGGCTGCTGCTTGGCTTTAGTCTCAGCTCAAGGGACAACTTTCCAATGGAAAGAAAAGCAGAGAGGGGAACACACTGGCTCCCAAAGCTTGCTATTATTCAGTAGCAATAACAGCATTTGAACATCTGTCTCAGAAAACATCTAAGTGTGTGCGTAATTAAAGCCTCCAGGGTGCTCAAAGGCCGGTTTCTGAGATGTTAAAATTGCAGGGTTTTTTGCCAGCACCTGTTGAAAGAGGCTGGAGGCCAGGACAGGATCATCGAAATCCTGACTTTTCCCCCAAATCTAGTGGGGCAAGCAAAGCAGCCTGTTGTACGTTGCCTCTGAAAGCCTTCCTCCGGCCACGCCACTAAGCCCCATCCCATCTGCTGTATCCACTGAGCCTTCGCTAGTGCCCTGAAACACTTTCTGAGGTATTTTGCCTTCTATTTTTGCTGCCTTCTTAAAACATCTTAAAACTTGTTCTTAAAACAAATGGCTTTCTGTGCCCCTGTACCAGCCCAGCTCCCCTGCGCTGATTTTCCTGCCTATCCACCAGGATGGACCCAACGGCAGAGCTCTCATCACTTTAATTGCAACCTAAAATTAAAAGGGGGAAAGGATGGCGTACAGCATTTGCTGGAGACAGCAGCTGTGCTGGGCGCAGAGGAGAAACATCTACGTGTTCAGCGTCTAAAGAGCACGACCAACGCACGGCATCTCAGAGAAGCTCTCGGCATCTCAGAGCATGGCTTTGAAGGGCTATGAATAAAGATGAGCAGCCTGCATTCGGATGATTATGGGAATCAATGCACGCTATTTTTTGGATCTTCTCTTGATGTCAGCCATCATTAAATCACTCCCTTTTTTGTTTTTTTAATCGACTGGATACATTTTTAATTTGTCTTCCCTTGCCAAATCCAGCCCTCTGCTCCAAATGACATTTCAACACGGCTGTCCTGATATGATGGTTATCTTGAAAATGCACAAGGCTAGAGTCAGAGTCGTGGCAACACAGATTAATATACCGGACTGACAGTTAAAGACTATCAAGCTCTCGATTATTTTGAAAAAGCACGTTAACAATTAGCTGGCTCCGCGACCAAGCAAAAGAAACCCAACAGCATGGAACAACGTCATCAACACCAGCATGTACAATATTGAGAAGAGGTTGAAGTTTGGCAAGATTGTCATCGGTGTGAGATGTCTGTTGGGTGGGTTTGGTGCTGGCCGGGAGGAGCGGAGCAGCCGATAGCCATGGGCTGAGCTCTGCTCCGGGAGCCGGGCATTTCTGCTGCTGGGAGCGGGACTGCTCAGACCCACAAATCCAAACAGGTGAAGATTTTTCCCATCACTTTGCTCATCAAAATACGTACTTCGAATTGTAACAGAGAGACACTTTAACAACGTGGCTATCAAAAACAGATGAGGTATAATTATGTTACATACACACATGCCATAAAAAAGCTCTCCGTAACACCGGTGAAAAATAAAAATAACTTTAGTACTGATACATTCTATCCCCCATTTTAAGGGCTACTAGATCATGTTCCAAAAGAAACTAAATTTAACACCTTTGGGACCAGGGCTTTCCAAGATCCAGGTCTGTGTTGCAATCCAGAAAATCAATTCTCCTCCTGTTGATGTGCCATTACCCCTGTGTGCGACCCAGGGCTGTCTGCAAGGGTGCGGCGGGTGCTGGATCAGACCTTCAGTGGGTGTTTTGGCTGTTTGCAGCCCAAAATCTTCAGCATGGTAGAAAAGTATTTGCTGGGTCAGTCCCTCAAGATTTCAGCGTTGCTAAGGCTTTTGTTCAACCTCTTTTGCACGCTCAAGAGCACGCTACGAACCCATCACGCTGCAGGGAAGACTGCAAACAAATATTTATTGCAACTCCTTAGTGGTTTTGGAGGTGGGATCTCCCAAAAAAAGGCCAGCCCCATCTCCCTCAGGCTGCCGGCAGCTCTATCCGTGGCAAACCACTGCTCAGTTATTTGGGGTTCCCAGTGATGGAAGCAGGCTCAGCCCTCATTCCCTAAACACTTTGGGGGACACAAAGACACAAAAAGTCTTTTTTAAGGGGTCTTTTTAAGGTCTCGGTCTTTTTATGGTCTGAGCATTAATTAATTTTGGTGCTGGGGAGCTGCAGGATGAGACAGCTGGGGGTGGGCACCGCTCCTCTCTGCAGGAGACAAGGGATGGATGCATGATGCATGGGAGGAGGGTTTGGGCTGTGCCACGTTAAGACATATTCAGCCAAGAGTCAAAAAGTTCTGCAAACCCATCCTCAGAGGGGCTCCGGCTGTGGCAGTGCTGTGATTACTGCCAGATCCCTGGGGATTTGCCAGCAGAGCAATTTTCTGGAGGTTCCCATGGAGGACCTCCCTCTCCCTACACCCACGTCAGCTGGCCTCAGGTCAGGGCACGGCCAAACGCGAAGTTAATGAGAGCCACTGCTCCAATTAGCTTTAATTTGTGCAGACGGCTTTCACACCGGATTGATTTCACACCGCAGGGTGCCTCACTTCTGCAATTCCCCGCCTTGGCACCCTCAGTTCACCTCCATGGGCTTGGGGATGGGCTCCTTGGGCTCTTCCAGCAGTCCTGGTCCCCAACCCACCTCCCTCTGCACCTCAGGCTGTGAAAGCCGCAATAAAACCAGGTGCCAGCAGCACCAGCACTTTCTAATTCTTTTATCCACAGCTCCAGCGGCCACAGGGTTTCTACCATGCTGGGAATAAATGCAAAAAAACCCCAAGGAGCAATGTCCCACTAAGGGCCAGATCCACACTTGCTCTTTGTTCCCCAAGGCGAGCAACGCAGCTTTGACAAAAACTGCTGGTTTTTTCACTTTTGTTTCTTTTCTCGCTATCTTGGCCCGTTCTCCCCAGCCCACATCTATGCAGAGTCCCAGAGACTTTTGCCTTTGGGAGCCCAAAGTCCTACTCCCATGAACAAGGCCTCCATCACCAGCGCTGCGTATGCCATGACAGGAGGAAGAATTCAAGCCAAGAAATTATCTGTGCTTAAATACCAAGCAAAATAAACGTGACCTCACCAGAGTCAACGCATTCCTTTAAGAACCATATCATTTACTTGCCGTTAAGGGAATTTCTCAATCCTAATTTCAGCTGAAGTTTCCATGCAGGGCTTTAGCCAGAAAGGAGGATGACTTTTGCTGAAATACAAACAGGTCCAGAGTGATCCCAGCCCCGAACGACAGCTCAGAAACCCACTTGGGTCTTGTCTTCAAAGCTCTGCTGCAAGAAGAGATGTGTGGTGCAGGCAGCCAGTTGCTTTGCCATGAGTATTACCCTGAGCTTTCCCGTTTCAGAGCCTTTCTTCCAGGTAGGGTGTTTATTTTTAAGTGCATCCTCACTTGGGTTGTGCCTTGAAGCACCCCACGTGTGTCTCCTGTGGATGTTCCCCACCTCCTGCCCAGGATCTGGTTTGGAATGCAGGCAGGTAGCTCCGCTCAGCTCCCAGCACAGTGACGGACCCAGGTTTTGGTGCTGCAAAACTCTCTGGGCAGAGCAGTCCTTGCTCAGCTTTCCAGGTACCCAGTGGGGACCTCAAGGCTTGTCCTTGGACACAGACCCAAAGCAATAAGCAGCATGAATTCAAGAGTCTGCTTCACACGTCTAATGATTTTGTCTCCCACTGCCTCCCCTTGGGCATCCTGCGCTTCAGAGCAAGCTCCAGCTCTCTTCGCTTGGTCCAGTCCGAATTAACGTTCCACAAACCATCCCTGGTGAATTATTGCAGTGCAGACACAGAGGTTCCTGTGCTCGCCTGAGTCCCACCAACATTAATTTTGCCCAGAAATCCAATGCTGTCGTGAGTATCACCTTGCTCCTCTGTCGGAGTTTGTGCTGGGTGGGTTTCAGTCTGAAAGCTGGGATGGAGGCAGAGCACAGAGGTGGATAAGGCTGGGGCAAGAGGGGGAAGCCAGAAGCAGGAGAAACCATCGACCCCTTTGCCGTTTGCATTTATCCCTTTGCAGACCATTCATCCCTTTGCAGACCATTTATGACTTTGCACTGGGATAATATTTATCCGTACGGTCCTAGGAGATGCAGTGAGGTTATGGAGACCCCAGTTTTAACAGCTTCACAGCCCAGCATGGGCAACCCACAGCTCCTAACCTGCCACCAAAAAAAAAATTCAGTGTGCAAAATGAAACAGCAATGGGCAAAGGAGGGATGGACTTCCCGTTTGTTACTGTATTAGCAAGGCAATACTATAATATTCCCTCGGGACTGAAGTACCATGGAACTTAGAGAGAAGTAGAGAAGGGCAGGGAAGGGCACATGGGCTCTTCTGAAATTAAGCAGGGGCACAACTAGACAGTGTTGTGTTTTTATATCTTTTCCACCCCTGGAAATTTGATTTTCCCTTAGTTTTTCATGGAGTGATCCTGAAAACAAGGCACAACTTGTTGACTGTTCGACACCATTTTCCTCAGCATTGGTGGAGATGTCACTTTCTTAATAAGGACTTAAAATAAATCACAGCCTTTGGTACAGCACATACCTACTCATAAAGAACATTTACAGGAAAGTCAGAGAAATGAAACAGAAATTATTCTCATCCCAGTGCTGAGAACAGCCCATGTCCTTCAACAGGGAATGGTGAGAGCAACCAAATTTTCCCCCACCTCCCTCCCACTCCTAACAAAACACTTGGACTGCTTATTAGCAGCTCTGGTTAACGTTTCCTTTCTGGTTGCTTAATCTTTCAAGAGATTTTTTTAAATTAAAAAAAAGACTGAAATAATGTCCAAATGATTTCCACGTCCCCTCCTCCTTTTTCCTGGCTTTGTTCAGTCTCATTATATTGCACATGATTCGAAGATAATCTTCTGGCTGCAAAGATTTTCCCTTCTACATAATGCACTTGTTTGTTAGAAAACACAGATAACGTGGCAAATATTTCACATATATATGTAAGAAATATGAAATGGGTTTAACTGGTGAGGACAGACCCTCTGTCGGTCAGGTCCACAGCAGCATCAGTCACCGTGTCCGTGATGTTTGCCATTTCCTTGGAGACGTTTGATTTCTCAACACAGTTGTGAAGGTCTTAATTTTGAAACTTCTTCTGTTACCTGTTGGGCAGAGCAAAGAACCGCTTTTATGCACAGTCTGGTTTGGAAAACAAGCAACAGGTTTGGGGTTTTTTTCAAGGTAAAGTGTAAGAGATGTTGCACATTGGTCCCCTGCAACAACTTCACATCCCTATTCCCCATTAACCGAAAAGGGAAAATTTGCTCATTAAAATCAATGGACTAAATGCAACACAGTCCAAAGTGAGCTAAAGATAGAAAAAGGATTCATTAAATATATTCTGGTTGTCAACTATTATCTCACATTAATGGCAAGTTCCAAATCCAGAATAATTAGTGCAAAGTGGGTTTTCCTCATTATGTTTTTATCTTAATCAAGCCGGGTTTCTTCCGACTCGATATGATTCACATAATATTAAGCAATTGCTTGATTTTATAAATCTGATACAGGGGACAACAGGAGCCAGGGCTGATCCCACACCTAGTGCTTGGACCGTGGAGTTGCTCCCGCAAAGCTCAAACCTGAGACTCCATTTTGATGTGGGGTTGGAGATGTCTAGCAAAGGGCAAAAAAAAATCCCCCAACCTCTGCGGTGCTGGAGCTGCCGAACCTCTGGAGTCCATGAACCCAGCTGGTATTGCAACAGGTCGGCTTTGAAGCCTAATAACCCTGCAGCTTGAAGGGACTCATGCTGCCTCCTATTTTAATATAGTGAGATGCTCTGCTCTGTCTTTGAGACACTGAAATTCTTACATTCTTGCAAATTCTTGCAAAACTTCATGCAACTGCTGATATCCTTCTCGTTTTCCAAAAAAGGTGTGCTCTGCCTTCAGTTCACACCACAGCAATCGGAGCATCCCACCTCCAGCCACGCCGCCTCCCGGGCTCTGCGCCCGCCTGCAGATGGGGCACGGCCAAATTTCCCGAGGGTTTAAACCCTGCTAAGTCAGTGGGAGTCACAGACCCAAAATCTGGCCCTTTCACAGTGATTTTTCAAGTGGCAATTAGTAAAGCTTCCTATAGTGAGGTTCATTAACTATATTAAAACCAGTGTGTGGTGGACACTAATAAGATGAGCGCTCCCACCAAACCAGATTATGTGAGCCGGATGCTTCATTAGCAGCCGGTGATGAGACAAGGGTAGGAAGGATCCGTACTCACGGCTCGGAGCCAAGCCTAATGCACCAGGACCTGCCTGGTCCCAGCCCACCCCCAAAAATGAGCCTATTTTCCCCAAAGGGAGAGTCAGGATGGAGATAAATGCAAGATGGGATAGGATCCGTGCACCGAGGAGGGTGAGACCCAATTCTGGATGTTGCAGGGATGATGTTGCAGGGATGCTAAAAGCAGGCAGAGAAAGGAGAGAGGTGGGATTTCCTGCAAGAAGCAAAGATCCCCTTGCAAGTCAGCGCGGCACTCGGGCAAATAAGCTACCAGAGGGGTTTAGTGCTCCTTGCAAGGGTCTCAGACCAGCTGCTTATTCAAGCACTGGCTTATCTTGAAGTGCCAGAAGGACTATTCATGGGCTTAAAGCTAACTGGGGTTTATGCTTTATTGGACTGGGCTTGCTGGGGGGGATTACACCCCCCTCCCACCTGCCAGCAGGAAAGGGCTCCTGCTGTTTTTTGCAAAGCAATGGTCAAACTGCTGGGATCGTCAAGCATCACTGGAGTATTACACACATAAAACCCAAATAGCACCTTCAGCCTGGCATGGCCTGGGAAATACTGTTGGTTTGGCCAAGAAGGGGATGGCAGGGTTGGGGCTCTGCAGATTAAGTGGTAAATAACAATTTTCTCAAACCGGGCAAGCAAGCCAGTGCTTTGGAGTACCCTGGTGCCTTTCCAGGCTGTATCCTTGCCCTTGTAGAAAGAAACCCCAAATCCTCAACCCAACGATGATGTTATTTCACCAAATTCTGCAAGAACAGCAGTGGGAGTGAAGAGTCAGGAGCATTAAGGAGATATTGCTGCTCCGGCTCCTGAAGGGATCCAGATGTATTCCTATCATACGAGGGTGATGAAATCCTCTCCACTCCAAGAGAAACAGAGGATATTAAACAGCAGCCACAAAAAAATTAGATGTTTTTAAATCTGCCGAGCAAAATAACTTGTGTTAAAGCATTTGGAGCTGGTGAAGCAGCTTGAGACTGCAAGTATCGAGTATCTCTTGAGCCCTGGACCTGGTGAAAATCCAGAGGACTGGAAAACAGCTCCTCTTGGGCCAGTTTTTCAAGAGATAAACAAAGTGACCTGCAAAATTATGGGTCTGGCCATCTGTTGCTGATACCAAACAATATGCTGGAATGGCTGAGAGTCTTAATACAGAACTAAAAAAGAAGCTATAATTGATGTCAGTCAACACAGGGTTAGGGAAAACGGATCTTATCATATTAATTTGATATCTCTTCTTACAGAGTTCCACGTTTGGCTGATAAAGGTAAATGCTTGTGTAATGCTCTCCTCTAAGGGAGCTGCATCACAGCTTGCTTAAGAAAATGGAGCAATAAAGCCAAATTCCCAGGAGATATCACAAGCCAGAAAACCAGCTGAATCCAGGTCAGGTTCACTGGTTTGTGTCTCCTTGTGCTTGCTTTGCTTTCTCAGAGCATTTTGGAACCAGGATGGGAGAGACCTTGCTGAAAGGTTTCCAGTCCCAGGAGAGAACAGCCCAGGTTTGTTTCAAATGCAGCAGAAAGATTTCCTTCTTTAATTTGGAGGTTTCTGAAGTGCAGAATATCATTCAGGCAGTTGAAGGGTAAAGCACAAGTGCTGGGTGCCAGCACCCACTGATGGCATGAGCAGAGGTAGAAAACCCCTCTAGCCTGCAATGCTGCACCTGGCTCGCAGCAAACTCCTTTCACATCCCTCCTGCAAGCTCACATTTGAAGCAGATGATAGGTTCATTTTAAGCCCAAACTTCTTATGTCTCATTTTTGACCTGCTGCAACAGCTTGAGGTTCGAATCATTACGGAGCTGCGGTGGCAGCTCCAAGCAGAGACCAGCAAGGAGGGAGAAGAGGGATTTGGGCTATAAATGCACAGAGATTTCAGGAGAAACAGGCTGTAAGGATGGAAAAGCAAGTGCAAAGACGCAGTGAAGGAACCAGAGGACAGGAGGATGGTTATGGGAAGGGGAGCTGTAGGGCAGAGCTGGCATCCCCAGGAAGCTCGGTGAAACCCTGGGCTTCCCTCCAGCTGGGGGAATTAACTGCAGTTAATGGCGTATCATGGGGAGGGTCTGCAGGCTCTGCAAGCTTCAAGAAAGCTGAACTCCACAAAGCCTTTGGAGGATCCTTTATTTCTTGCTCTATGTTCCAAAACTGCCTCTTCCTTCCATACTGTATTTCATTGCAAGCACTTAATGAGGCCACTCAGTGTCATTTACAGATGGGGAAACTGAGGCCCGGAGGCTCTGACCTGCCCAAAGCCACCCAGCAGGCCGACAGCAAACACCCAGCAAACACCATAGTGCTCCTGTCCTCCAGGTCTGGGGTGCAGGGATGCACCTTTTCATGGACCAACTCCATGTTAAAATCCCCCGAGCGGCACAGCATCACCCATCACCCTGCATTGCACTCAGCTCCTTTATTGCAACCGAGTCGAACAGCAAACACATCTCTCTGCAAATGCAAAAAACACTTTGCAAGGCATGTGTTCATCCTGTCCATCCTCCATTGCAACTTTTAGTTTCCCATGAGAGCGAGACCCCAAGCACAGACCCTGCTGCCAGCAGCCCCGCTGCCCCCGCAGAGGCAGAGCCTTCGGTGCTTCTGCCACCAATCAAACCATGACACAACCCCAAAGGATTTTCCGTATTTATCCATGACAGTGCTTCGGAGGAAGCAAAGCAACGCAGCTGGTGCTGGTCAGCATCAAAATAAAACTGACTGTACTCTGCATCCTTGCCAGAGAGAGCAGATAGCCACTGGCTAATGTAGTCGTGTGAGCTGCCCATTCAAACCAAGTCTTCCCACCCAGTATGTGTTAAAGATGCTAAAAATGAAGTGCAACAACTGCAGAAAAGCAACAGACATGACAGAGCTTAAATGTGCTCAGAAAAGCATCTGAATTACTAGTCTTAAGGAAATGAATCATTCCTAAACAAACCCATCAGCGTGTGCTGCCATCTGCATCGCCGAGAGGGGGGTCTTAATATTAGTGTGCAGCGTGGCTGGGTAAAGGCTACTCCCGTTATGAGCAGGGGAAGAAGAGCTATCGGGAAGTATTTTAGCTACTCCTAACCCGAGTGACAAGCTGAACAAGATAGGAGACAGGTTTTAATTTACTTGAGCATGTCCTGGTTCATAAGAAGAAGAAAACTGACGGTGCCTGCAGGGAGGTTCATGTGTGAAGGTTTCCCTGCCTGGCTGCAGAGCATCCTCAGTGACGAAAATCCAGGCTCTGGGTGGTGATGAGACACAGATGGATCCTGAAACTTGGGGGTCTCATAAAGCAGCGCCTTGTTCATGGAAGGAAAAGCACATGGTGGGTCATGGAGGATTTTCTCAGAGCACTTTTGGCTGAGCTTTGCCAGCAGCGGGGATAAAAGGGCCCCAGCTACAAGGGCAGCGTTGCACCCAGCACACATCCCTCTCCCGCACAGAGGACAGTTCACATGAGCAAAAAATGGGATCAGCTGGGTGACAAAAAGCAGGAGCCCTGTCGCCTTCCCAGCACAAAGCAGCACACCCGCGTCCCATCAGGTTGGATGAGTATCGCTTTGACAGAGACACCATTACTCATTCTCCTGTTCGGGAAGCCAAGCACGAGAGTAAAAGGTCTCAAGTGTGTCCAGGGCTTGACCACAGCGGAGCCAGAAGAGCTTAATGGGATCAGCTGGGTGACAAAAAGCAGGAGCCCTGTCGCCTTCCCAGCACAAAGCAGCACACCCGCGTCCCATCAGGTTGGATGAGTATCGCTTTGACAGAGACACCATTACTCATTCTCCTGTTCGGGAAGCCAAGCACGAGAGTAAAAGGTCTCAAGTGTGTCCAGGGCTTGACCACAGCGGAGCCAGAAGAGCTTCTTTTTAGATGGGGCTGGGGCTGCTCTGCAGGGCTCTCCCCAGCAGCGAACGTGCCCTCCGCCGTGCGATGGCTCTGCCCTACAGCAGGGCTGTGCCCCCCTCCTCAAGCCAGTCCTATGTGTGCCCTAAGAAAGCCCTACATCACCACCCCCCAAAATGAAACCAAAACCCTGCCACTGCCGGAGAAGCGTTTCTTGGATGGGATGAGGCACCTTGGGGCATCCATCCCCCAAAACATCCCCAAAATGTCCCTGTCAGATTGGGGATGCCTGTTTCCACGGAAACCCTCCTGCCAGAAAAGCGCATTGCTCCAGCCCTCCGTGCTCTACACCTGACTCCCATCGCTGGCACTGGGAGAGGGCTCACACCACCATGCACCCACAGCACAGCACCCATCAGGTTCACCCGCACCCAGCGGGTGCTGCATTAGTGCAGCCTCTGCCATCTGAACAGCACTCAGGGAAACGCAGAAAGGCCACAGTATCTTGTCCTTAACGCATCCTCCAGCTATAAAACACCCCCCGAAGTCGAGCCGAGGACCCCATTCAGACTGTGGGTGCAGGCCCATAGCAGGGAAGGGTGCAGAAAAGCAGTACCAGCTCTGTAGCAGTGAAGATGACAATTTATAGGATATTGCCCTGCCTACAGCATCCTATAATATCCAGAAAGTCCCTATTTCCCTGCATCCATCACCCATACGACTGCCTTTGCACGAGGATGCCGGTGGTCTGAGCTCTCCTTCCTGGAATGTGCAGCAATTGAGAATGAAGGGCAAAATGAGTCACATTTAAATCCTATTTGTCTGTTTGCACTCACAGGTTTGCAGCCTACCCAGAGATCACTTGCTAAAGCATTTAAAAATGGAAAAAAAAAAGGCCCTGCCTTCCATCAGGCTGCGATGGGAGCCTCCATGTGCTCTCACCCAGCTATGCATATTTTAAAAGCTTGGCAGGAAGAGGGCTCCAAACTACACAATTAAACAGATCTCAAGCAGAACGCACCAACCGCTGCAAGAGACCCTTTCCCTGCACTACAGGCTCTGCCAGGAGACAGCCCTTTGCAGCTGATGAGCTCGGGATGGCTCCTTCCCTTCTGCTGGGGAAGCCGCTCGTCTGCCCTTTGCCTCTGTTTAACTGTCCATAAACTGGGGGTTAAAACAAAAAGGCAACTTCTTGTGTTAAATGATGGAGCAGGAACAATTGCCTGGGAAGAAATTTAACCTCCTGGAGGAAGGAGATATCTCTAGCCCTTGTCTGTGTCCACACGTGGGGTGGGATGGGTACTGCTCTGCTCCTCTGGCCACTCCAAGCACCTGAAGGGCATCTATTGTGCTGGAGAACAACAGAATCTTTCTAGAAGAGTTCAGGCCTAAAAACACACAAAAAAGGGCAAATAAGCAGGAGAAAAAGGTGAGGGTGTCAAAGTCCTGAGTGGAGGGGCCAGGGTTGCGGTTGCTGCTTGTCCCCTGGACCCCACTGTACCAAGGATGTGTTTCAAGGTGGCATCCAGGGCTGAAAGAGGGCAAGAGAGCAGATCCTAAAATACAAGCAGAGGGAAAGGGAAAGGAGCCTGGGAAAGGAGGTAGGAGGCTGTACAAAGCTCTGTATCACCCAGTGCCCGTGTATCAACTGAATCCACACAGCATCTGGGAAGGCAGCTTCACCCCTCCAGGGCTGTGTCCCCCAGGGCAGGAGCTGCCTGCTCCCATCCTTCAGTGTCACTTCGTCTCTCAGATGACAGGTACGACGGACAGTGGAGGAGGAGGACATTTCGGAGAGCATCCCTGCCACGCAGCACATGCAAACAACAAGCTGGGGAGTCCACATCAGGGACTACCTAGGGACACAGCTTTGCCCTGCTTGCTTTCTGTGCGATCTTAAATGTCAGCCAGCAGTTTTCGGTAATGCACTTTCCTCCGTTTAATGTAATAAGCTGAGTCTAGGCAAGCCCTTTGCCTTGCCGTGGGAAGGCTCTGCAGCAGGCTGCCAGACAGCAGGCAGGCAGCTAATACTAATCTCCTAATGCTGCTCTCTCTAAGCACATTAGAAACAGTCAAGTCCAACACGCTGCAAAGGCTGAGGCTCATCTTTAACTCCCCAGTGACTGTTAAAACAGTCCTAAATCCTAACAGGAGGCACATTGCAAGAGGACGAAGTAAGTTAAATAAGCAGCTGGCTGCAAAGAGAGCAATCTTTCAGCGCTCTCTCCAATTCCTGGCACAACACATGCAGCAGCCAGTTTAAGAGAAGCCGTCAGACTGTGCCATAACAGACAGCATTTAACTCGCTGAACGGTACCTAATGAGACAGCGCAGAGAGGCAGAGAGAAATGGGGCAGACCATCGAAAGGATACCCCCGTTTTTCCATTTCCAGTGTTTTGGGTGTATCTTAAAGACAGAGCAGCAGTGCTTTTACATTTTTCAGCAATACCGTTCAGTACTGGAGCAAAACTGCCTTTTACTCCAGTGGATGTAGTCATTTACTCGTCACCTCACCCATACAGCATCTTTTACTGTCAATAAAATCCATTTGAAATTATTCTGCCCCTACAAAATAAGCTAAGGAGTAGTCAGGAAAGCAAACTAAAAACCTGCAAGGTTTCTGTTTATTTTAGATGGCAGAGAAACCAAAAATTGTAGTGTGCCATTTCCAGGAGAATATGTGGTTTCTGCACCCGTTACAGCTGCCACGGGGAAAACACAGACTCAAAACTCATCTGCAAACACTCCAGAGTGGGACTGGCTCCCCTGCTTTTAAACTCAAATCCTCCTTTCAGGAATAGGCATGAGGAAAAGCTTTAATAACAATAAAAAGTGAGAGCTTGTAGGCAGGATTGACATTTCAGCCTGCTGGCAGTCTGGGGAAATGGCACGCTGGGGTGCTCCCACTTAAGAGATCCCAGTTATCCCAGACAAGAGAGCCAAGGTTTGTTACTTCCCACGATGCTCCAGAGCATCTAAATGATCTAATAAAGATCATTTCTTAGATCCTCAGCTGGTGAAAACTACCGTAGCTCCAATAAAGCTGTCACATACCAGGAGCTAAGAATGGCATGTGACATGGTCACACACCAACGATGGTTTCTCCTGGTTATAAGGGTTTTATTAACTGGGGCTCAGGCGAGGCTAAGGGAGAGTGTTACAAACTGTCCTGTTCCTTTTAAGTCTGGGTAAAATGCCAGCTAAACTCTGATTTTGGCATGGCTGGCATCTCTCAGGACAAATGCCCTTTTCCACACACTTGGGAAATCTGTGACTTGCACAGGTTGGGGTCAAATCCCTTTTTGTCATAAGAGGTATTTAACAGCACCCCTGTACAGTTCACTACTTGGAAGGAATCTGCTTTTATTTAACCCAAAACCCAGTAAAACAGAGCAGAGCTGGAGCTGAGGAGCTCGAGGCTGAGCAGCCAGGCCTTGCCTTCAGCCTGCTTCAATGGCAGGGGTCAGACTAAAGCATTAAACTGCTGAAAATAACCCTTTTAGCACAGAATTGGAGAAATCCAGCTGCAAAATAGCAGCAGGGTTTTCCACCTATGCATAGCACTAAAGAGCAAAGTGAAAAGCAAATATAAGCAGAGGAGCTATAGGATGTTATCCCACTTTACCTAACGTGAACAAAAATAACCCAAGAGCAGCAGGGTAAGCCGAAAAGTAAAACTAAGTAGTGGAAAACATGAGGTTTCTCCCCAAAAAAGCAACGGTACCTTACGATGCCTTAAACTCTACCCCGTGCAAAGCTCACCTGATCCCATCAGATGTCCTGTGGCCCGTGGTGCACACGTAAAGATGAAGCCAGTGTATTTTCCCTGGTGGCGTTTTGGTTACTTTTCAATCTTGCTTTTTATAATCTGTCCCCCTCAATTCAAAAAGCTGCCGGGGTCTTTCAGCCGAGCTTTCCCGCTGGCTGCTCAGTGCCTTTTCACACTGGGTTTGGGGAAACCGCCGGGTCTCGTGCAGGGGGTCGGTCTCAGCGGAGCGGGCGCTCGTGTTTGCAGGATGAGAGACTCCATCCCCAAATTTCACTGCCAAGGTGTGAGCTCCTCTGCGAGGGAGAGGTGGATTTGGAGTGTGCTTATTGCCTACGGGTGCTTTATTCGGCACAGGGGAAGCCGTGGAGGGGGATGTGGCCCAGGGCGGGGGTGCCGGGATGGGGTCATATAGCGGGGCAGAGCCACGGTGTCCTGCAGGATGACAGGGCTGGAACCATCTGGAAAGGTTTTTTGTGGGAAGAGTGAGGACCAAGGGGGATGGGAGAAGGGATGCCATGACAACCTTTGGGGGTTTCCCAGGAAACCAGGGTCACCATGGCAACTGCATCACTCCGGTCCGAATTAGTGACTTCCGCTGGAAGGCGTGTTCGCCACTTTAATCTTCTTGCGATAAGCGGCTGCATCTCTCCCAAACACATTGCAAAAAAAGGAAGGAAATATCCCTTTGTCTCCAGCTGGGTGGGTTTGAGGCTGCATGGCCACGGTGAGGAGCCCGTCACGGATCCTGCATCCCCCGGTCCACGCCGGCATCGCTCCCCATGCACCGTCGGCTCCTGAAATCGTTCCATTTTGCCTTTCACTCCCTCCTCCCCGCACACAGACCCGCTGCACGGCCACAAATTTGACATTGGATGAAATAGGGCTACAGGGGAAGGGAATTAAGAACAGAAAATGAGAGCTGCTTTTTTTTTCTACTTAAATCAGCACTGACTACACTCAGTCTCTGACCAGATTAGAATTCCATAAATGATCCAACGGGGAAGAAAAGGGAATCTGTGACGTGCCCGTAATGGCACACCACATGTTTCAATATTAAGCATCATTTAACAATGTGGTAACAGAGACTCTCTGCAAAATTAAAAGCTTGTTTCCTCCCAACTCCCTTCCAGTATTCTCTGCAACATGTTTTCCTCATCTCCCCACCCAAGCTGGGGCTGTTAATCCAACAAGTGAGCTTATGTGATGGAAAGGAAATCGGCTACACGCTGCCTTTAGGGAAGGGGGGGGGAAATCAGGAGCAAAGCGAGATGTCCCCAAAAACAAGAAAACAAAAGCAGCCCTGCAACACGTTGCAGAACAGACACCTGTTTCAACGGTGAGTGTGTTTTGTCTTCATCTTCCTTCTCTTCATCCTTTAGGCATCCTCTTCTTCAGAGAATTTTAAATCCTTTTTTTTTTGGATCTTTAGAAAGGAAGGATCTAAAAAAAAAGTATAAAAACGAGGGCACACACAGACCGACGATGGTGCATGTTCCACACAATACCAAGTACACAGTCACTTTGCATTATTATTATTATTATTTTTTTACCGCATCCTCAGATTTTGTTGCTGTTGGTTTGGTTTTGTTTTTTTAAACATCCGTAAAGATCTTTTTGATGTTCACACAGTTGGGATTGTTTGTGGTTGTGCAGTTGCCTGTCTTAAAGGCAGCCTGTTTGAATGCACTGTGGTTGATTCCTCCTTCCTCGATCACCATGTACTCGGACTTGCTGAGGGTGGAATTGCTGCGAGCCTTCCTCATCTCCTCGCTGGACGAGAGGTGCTGGCAGCTCCCGACGTGCATGTATTGGGCTTGCTCCTCACCTTCTGTCTCCCGGTGGTAGAAATAGTTGAAATTGGAGACTATCACAGGCACAGGGAGAGCGATAGTTAGCACTCCCGCGATGGCACACAGAGACCCCACAATCTTGCCCCCAATGGTGATGGGGTGCATGTCCCCATAGCCCACTGTGGTCATGGTCACCACCGCCCACCAGAAGGCATCAGGGATGCTACTGAAGCCTGAACTGGGGTCATCGGCTTCTGCGAAGTAGACAGCGCTGGAGAAAAGGATGACGCCGATGAAGAGAAAGAAGATGAGCAAACCCAGCTCCCGCATGCTGGCCTTGAGGGTCTGCCCCAGGATCTGCAGTCCTTTGGAGTGCCGGGAGAGCTTGAAGATGCGGAAGACCCTGACCAACCGGATGACTCTGAGGATGGCTAAGGACATGGCTTGCTGGCCGTTGCCTTGCCTCTCAGCCAGCTCGGTGCCCAGCGTGATGAAGTAGGGAATGATGGCCACAATGTCAATGATGTTCATGATGTTCTTGGAGAAGGTGGCCTTGCTGGGGCAGGCAAAGAAGCGAACTAGCAGCTCAAAGGAGAACCAGATGATGCATAAAGTCTCCACCACAAAGAAAGGGTCGGTGAAGGATGACACCATGGAAGTGGCTGAGGACGAGGAATTGGTGAAGACATCAGGTGGGAGAGGGCCACCACCTGTCCCGAAGGTCCCCCCAGCTCCCTCATAGTCGTGGTCATCCCTGAATTCAGGCAGGGTCTCCAGACAGAAGATGACGATAGAGATAAGGATGACCAGAACAGAGACGATAGCAATGCCTCGGGCTGGCCCAGAGCTTTCGGGGTACTCAAAGAGGAGCCACACTTGGCGCTGAAACTCCTTGTCAGGAAGCGGCCGCTGCTCCTCCCGAATGAAACCCTCATCCTCCCGAAACTTCTCCATGGCCTCCTCCCCTAGCTGGTAGAAGCGGATCTCCTCGGAGAAGATGTCGATGGGGACATTGACAGGTCGCCGGATGCGCCCACCCGACTGGTAGTAGTAGAGGATGGCGTCAAAGCTGGGACGGTTACGGTCGAAAAAATACTCATTGCGGAGGGGGTCGAAGTAGCGCATCCTCTTGCGGGGGTCCCCCAGCAGCGTCTCGGGGAACTGCGCCAGTGTCTTCAGGGGGCCCCCCGGCAGCGTCTCGGGGAACTGCCCCAGTGTCTTCAGCTGGGTCTCAAACCGCAACCCCGAGATGTTGATCACCACCCGCTCGCAGCACTCGTGCTCCCCACCGCCCGCGGGCTGGCCGGCAGGGACAGCGGCCGGAGTTGGGGGGTGATCGTAACGGTCCCCCCCAAGCAAAGGATGAGGATGCTGTGGTTCTTCCAGCAAAGGGTCTCCGCCGCCGCCTCCCACCACGGTCATGCTGCCTTCCTCCCCTTCTTCACCCTCCTCCTCCTCTTGCTCGGGGACCGGCTGGGGGGTGGC
>NW_010528670.1:0-7859 GCF_000687285.1 Phaethon lepturus | reverse complement strand
CCACGCAAACCCAATACATAGTTACTTGTTAGAGTGGATCACTAGCAAACTCAAGACTGTAGGTCGTCTTTTTCTTCCTTTTCTATTTTTTCATAGCATTCCAATATTCAAAAGTTAATAGAGTTACAGGTTAACATGAAAAGCATGAGAAGGAAATAAAACTGTTTTGTCATTTGGTTTCGTCCACTGTATTTCCTCACTGAAGTGACTAACTCTTGCCCTGTAATGGTTAGAAAGGACAATTTAGGAGTAGGGTGCTTAGATTCTATTCAAACCTACTAGGAAATCATTATGTGATCCCAAGCAAAATGGAGAAAATTCTGTTGTCCTCATCATGGCTTTCCTTTAGCTAAAACATGCAAAAAATGACTTAGAGTTTTGTTCACGGTTATATAAAATCTTTTCTTTTTTTCTTTTTACCCCTAATACTATCACTAACTCTTACTGTTCACTGACAAAAGCAGAGTAATTAACCCAATTAATTTTTGGTTTTGTTGTTTAACAGTATGTGAAGTAGCCTCGGGGAAACAGGATGTAATAAGCAGCTTCCATTCTCTGTGTATTGTGATTCTTTATGAGAAGACTTTCTTCTGTTGGTGGCCTGGCCCTGCTGTGAAATTTGTGATGATTCATTTTGTTGTTGATAATAAAGTAACAGAGGCTGTTTCATGAAGGAAATGTGGAAAAATGTGTTTGTTTCCTCTCGCCCTTGTTCATCACACCAAAAGAAAACATTGCACAAGAAATTGCAGGTCAAAGGGGATATTTCTGTGTAGTCAAATATCCCTTTGAAGTATTGCAGAGAAATGCCGGTGTTAGAATTACGTGGTTTCAAGTTCGATCAGTAATTTACAACCATATAAAGGAGTTGAATGGGGATGTATTTATACCTATAAAGCAGCAATATTTTCCAAAATCATAGAAATCTACAGAGAAAAAGGTAGTTGGGAAGAGGCATATATCTAATGTGTCTAATTTATCTAATGAAACTGAAGAAATCGTTAGTGGGCACTGGAAAGCTGGGCTCGGAAGGCAGGACGTAATTTTCTGTAATCGAGAAACTGGAAGCTGGAGCAAAAACATGGCTAACGTGACTCCATGGAAAGATGGCTTGCTAACTCTGTTTGAACTCAGTTTTCCATGTGGTTGTTGCTCGTTCTAGGTATTGTAGATACGAATTTCAGATTAACGGATTAGCATCAAGTCATTAACAGTTGTCATTATACAGATTTCTGCCTCAGTTTAGATTTCTCAGTATGCCTGAAGAATCTAAACTAATTCCTTCATCCTTTGTTTCCTTCTGGTTTTGTATGTAGTAACGAGCTTGCAGTTTACCCAGCTGATAGTTACATGATCAGTCCTAGCTCTGCTACTTGAGTTTGTGCTTGTGTCCTTCATTTTTTTAAGGAACAGCCAACACTCTTTAACCAATTGTTCCATTAAGGTAAGGCCATGGGAGACAGACTTGCTTGAATCTCAGCTGAGTATTAACAAAATATTACTGAAATTAAACCACAGCTATTTCCATGTAGCATATCTTTTCACTGCTTTTGCTATTTGCATGTCATAAACAACTCTAGACACACTACAGCTTTGCTGTTACTGGTTTTATTTATATAGTGTTTCCCCATCTCAGTAGAGCAGCTACAGCACGTTATGAATACATTGAATGACTTATTCTGGAGATTGTGCCAGCTGCTTTAGATTCGGTGGAAAAAAGAAATTCACTGCGTTCATTTATGGTTTTCTTCCATCAGTTTTTGCTTTCCTTACTCATTACCTCTGGAACATTTCAATAATGCCGTAATTTGCCAAGTTTGTTTTCTTTAGCCTTCATTTTTTACTACTTCATCTCATATATAAAAATACTTTGTTGGTATAAACTTGCAACCCTCAGTTTTTATTCTTTATGCTGCTAATTCTTTATATACAAGCATTTTTATTATTTTGTTTTTAAGAATTTCAGTAAGGAATTCCTCACTTGCTTTAAGGAATAAATGGCTTCAAGGAACAATTTAGGTGATTACTGACTATTCATTCTTATTTCAGATGAATGTTTTGAATACAACTGTTGTGTTGTTTTCTAGTTAACAGGTCCAAAAGTTATCCAATCTAAGAGGCTGAAGACAATCTGAATAGTGACAGGGAATGATTTAGAAGTGCAGGTCTTCAAAATGGAAAGTTACATGTCAGGAGTTAGGTTGAACCAAAGAACTGTTTTAAACCTGAATACTTGTGGAATCAACACTGAAAAAGAAAAGTATGTTTCTAGCTATTGATTCACAATAACAGTGGCAAAAAAAAAGTCTAATCCAGAGAGACTGTTGGAAGACTTTTCAATAAATAAGATGGATAAAGAATGTAATACTAGCAGAAATAATCCTAAAGTCATCAGAACAATTACATATGGGAAGGAGAAAAATAATTTGTTCATTAATGGTGAAATCATGAGAAATTCTACAAACTTGTAGAATTTTCACAAAAATCCACAATAATGACAAGATAATGTTGAAACACAAGTTTTTCTGAGAGTCCATTTCTAAAATTTTGATTTTTTTCTTTGTCTAATTTCTCTCGTTTCTCTATTCGTATAAGTATCATTAGATTTATTAAATAGCGGGAAAAAGTTCCCCTTTAGGGACTCATGCACCATGTCTTGTTTTGATAACATGTATTTCTTTCTATAGTAGCATTAATTTTGTCCTAATTCTTTCTGGTAGTGTTAGTCACTCTGTTACCTGCATTTCTTTTGTACATAGTTACATTCTTTTTGATGTTTGCTCTTTAGGTAATGATTCTGACGTTGACCTTGACAGGAAGGAAGATGAGCGAGAAAAAACTCCAAAGAGGCCCAGAGTTCAGAAAACAGAGAAAACTCCATCAACTAAGGAGACTGAACAGGTTTCAGGAGCTAAAAATCCTATTATAAGTGTGGTTTTGACAGCACATGAAGCTATTCCAGGTAATCAGAATCACTGATTATATAATCAAATTTGTTTTTGTCCATGCTGACACTGTATAAAATAGTCATTGGTCTAAGTTTGAACTGCTTAGGATATTTGTTAGCTGAAAATTATTTACTATTATTTGGTTAATATGTGAATCTGGCAGCTACATAATTTTAGAACTACCATCACGTTTCTTCATAGGTATGACAAATGTTGGACCTGAGTGTAGTTATCTGCATTAATATCATTTATGTTTAATCTGTGAACAGTTTTAAAGAAGAAAATGAAAAAAACAGTGACCAAAGAACAGGAAAGTGTTTTTCCCCTGTAATATCTTTATTACAGCTTTGATTTGTGTGATATTTATGATAAATGTAAATTTCTTTATGAAAACACAAACAGCTTAGTATATATAACTTAATATTTATGCATATAAATAGTTTGACAGAAAATTTGTATATGTATTTGAAAATCAAGTAAAGTTCCTATATAATGATTAAAGGAGTCTTCACCATAAATTTCTACAGAGCCTTTTCATCAAAGGATTTTGTAATAAATTAAAACCATTTATTTAAGAACTAAACTTGCATTTGCCTGTTTATATAAAACATTCACTCACCTGACTGGCAGAATCCCTTTTTAATAGTTTTGTGCATTATTTTCTGCTTTGTAGCTATATTGTTCTCCTTTTCATTATTGCTAATGTTTCTGAGTATTTGTTTTGCTTATAGCTCTCAAGACAACTAGAACGTATTTATTTATGTTATTGTTGTGGGTTGGAAGCTAGCTGGATTTTCCATGTTGTTCTTTAATATCTTTTGATATTGAGACCTGTGATATGCTTGGACTTCGTTTGCTAAAATGCATTTCTAATTGTGATGGTAGAGGAAGCTGGATGAGCTCACCTGTAAATATCCTATGTGTTTAGAAGGGAAGTGAAAAACACTTTCACATTCATTGTTTGAGAAACATCAGACAGGGTTTGGGACTTACACTGAGCTGTTAAAAATTTGGTCTTGCAGTTTTGTAAATACGGGGGAACGTGGGAGAGGACCGTGAGCACTAGAAGTGTGGAAACCTGGCTTCAGGGTGGTTTGAGATCTGCACTCTTCATTTCACTAACCGCAGGCCCTTTTCTCTCATGTGATGTAACCCTGGGCTCTTTCCTAGCTGTTGCAGAACACTCCTTTTCCCACTGTCTCCCACCTCTTTTGCCTCTTTCCCACTGTATGTAGCTTCTCCCGCATCCTGGTGCCCATTCCCCTCGCTGCCACATGTGAGGCTCCGCTCCTGTCCTCTACTCCTTCCTCTGGGCACAGGGGAGCATGGGATGGCTGGTTAAGGGGCTCATGTAGGTGTCAGTAAATGGGTTCATACAGGTGTTGGTTTATGGATTTATACACACATCCTCCCCTCCTCAGGGCTTTTGGGGAGAGCTGTAATTGGGGTCTCCTCTCTCCAGGTGCTAAATTTTATGAACCTTGTAAAAATTTTTGTCTTTGAGATCTTCACATTTCTGGTAAGGGCTAGAAGACTTCTCAAGAGGGGAAGGAAAGACATGGTGGACAGTGCAATCAAAGACCCATTTTCTTAGGAAACTAGCCTAAAGATACAAACGAAATAATAGTAAATACAGATAGTGAAGAAAATTTAATAAGCATGTAATGTGGGAGAGCAAATGAAAATTAGAGGAGATTGGTGCCTTAATTACTACCTAGTAAAATTTTTCTTTGGACAAAAAAAGTTTCGATTTTCTTTACACATATGGTTTTTGAGTGACTCAAAATATTAAAACAACTTCAACTTCGGAGTTACTTATGCGTAGTACATTTTAGATTCAAAAGGATTTAATGAACTGAAGGGATTTACGGTCAAATGTGAATCTGCAGCTATTTTTGAAGGTACTCTCATTTATTTGATTGACCATTAGTAATCTTATATGTTCAAGTTCCCAGCTAGAATATGTGTAATATAAAAGTCATTGCTGTTAAGACAGTTACGAATTACCATCCTACTTTTCAGAATTTGGAGGTTCTAGAAGATATTATATAAGTGGTTAACTCTTTGAAAAATCAAAGGAAAAATATTACATTTAGTACAATTATGTTTTAATTTATTTTTCACTGCTTTGCCTTCTATTCTTTCATTAATTTCCATGATCTAGCTATATTTTAAGGTCAATAGCAATTCTTATGCTGTCCCCTTTCTCAGTAATACTTTAATGCCTGGAGTTTTTATAAAGATATTTCATAGTCTTTTGTTCCATTTTTCTGGAGTTTTATTATGCGCCGAAAAGGTGAGTTATTGCTGTAGACTCCTGTTGAAGAATATAAATAGATAAAACATTTCTCCCTTCTCCCCTGTTTTCAGTGTGCTAGATGATCTGTAAAGTTAAGTTGAAAATAAAGTTTAAAAGTGGTTAAGCACTATCAGAACTTAGTCATCTTTCAGCCAGCATTAGCATTCTGAGGCCACCTGTTATCCTGCTTCAAAGATGTATGGAAATATCCCTTTTTGTGTCCAGTGCAGTAAAATCCTGTTGAAGATACCACATAAGCATTCTGCCAATTAGAAAAATAGAGAAAGCTTTAAGAATTAGTTGTATTTTATCCACAGTACAGAAGAAATATGCAGACTGTATGCCTCCTTAAATGAAAGAGGCTTTTAGGAGTATTACATTAACAGTTTGCTGTAATTTTCATAGACACTATTTAGGTTTGGGACACTGCTTTACATCATGTGTTCAGTAGATTATGACTGAACTGATCTCTTCAAAATCCCTTCAATCAAACAGATCAGTTAGTTTTTAGCTTCACAGAAAGGACAGTTGGACAACATTGATTTTTAACCATGTTCCTTTTCTGTAATGTTTACTTGGGAGGCAAATGAAAGGTAATAGATTTACAGCTTTAGAAATTTGAAAGCTTTCATTAACCCACAGAGTAAATACAGTTTGAATGAAAGTGGTAGACTCTTTTCTGTGCAGGTGTTGAAGTACCTTGACAGGCTTGAGAGGTGGGCCTGTGCGAACCTCATGCAGTTCAACAAGGCCAAGTGCAAGGTCCTGCACCTGGATTGGGGCAATCCTAAATGTGGATACAGGCTGGGCGATGAGCTGATTGAGAGCAGCCTTGAGGAGAAGGACCTGGGAGTCACTGATGGATAAAAACTGAATATGAGCCGGCAACGTGCGCTCGCAGCCCAGAAAGCCAATTGTATCCTGGGCTGCATCCAAAGCAGCGTGGCCAGCAGGTCGAGGGAGGGGATTCTGCCCCTCTACTGTGCTCTCGTGTGACTCTATCTTGAGGACTGTGTTCAGCTCTGGATCTCTTGGCATAAGAAGGACATGGACCTGTTGGAGCGGGTCCAGGGGAGGCCACAGAAATGATTAGAGGGATGGAGCAGCTCCCTTATGAGGACAGACTGAGTTGGGGTTGTTTAGCCTGGAGAAGAGGAGGCTCCAGGGAGACCTTATAGCAGCCAGTACTGAAAGGGGGCCTACAGGAGAGATAGGGAGGAACTCCTTGTCAGGGAGTGTAGTGACAGGAGAAGGGGTAATGGTGTTAAACTGAAAGAGGGTAGATTTACGTTCGATATTAGGAAGAAATTCTTTACCGTGCAGGTGTGAGACACTGGAACAGGTTGTCCAGAGAAGCTGTGAGTTGATTGAGAGCAGCTTTGAGGAGAAGGACCTGGGAGTCACTGATGGATAAAAACTGAATATGAGCCAGCAACGTGCGCTCGCAGCCCAGAAAGCCAATTGTATCCTGGGCTGCATCCAAAGCAGCGTGGCCAGCAGGTCGAGGGAGGGGATTCTGCCCCTCTACTGTGCTCTCGTGTGACTCTATCTTGAGGACTGTGTTCAGCTCTGGATCTCTTGGCATAAGAAGGACATGGACCTGTTGGAGCGGGTCCAGGGGAGGCCACAGAAATGATTAGAGGGATGGAGCAGCTCCCTTATGAGGACAGACTGAGTTGGGGTTGTTTAGCCTGGAGAAGAGGAGGCTCCAGGGAGACCTTATAGCAGCCAGTACTGAAAGGGGGCCTACAGGAGAGATAGGGAGGAACTCCTTGTCAGGGAGTGTAGTGACAGGAGAAGGGGTAATGGTGTTAAACTGAAAGAGGGTAGATTTACGTTCGATATTAGGAAGAAATTCTTTACCGTGCAGGTGTGAGACACTGGAACAGGTTGTCCAGAGAAGCTGTGGGATGTCCCCTCCCTGGAAGTGTTCAAGGCCAAGTTGAATGGGGCTTTGAGCAACCTAAGTGGAACGTGTTCCTGTCCATGGTAGGGGGGTTGGATGATCTTTAAGGTCCCTTCTAACCCGAACCATTCTATGATTCTATAACCGGAGGGACCCAAAGACCTTGAAGAGAGGAAATGCTGTGTTCATGAAAGTGGGCGCCTGGTATCCAATTAAATGCAGTACAGTTTTTCATAAGCATCGCAATTAAGAATGAGAGTGAATAACTACAATTACATGCACATCTAAAAATACTTTGTTTTGAATGGCAGATACTTTTCTTGATAGTCTATTTTTAAGAACCAGTGAGTAAACTCTGCCAAATATTCAATCTCCTGGTTTTTTATGTGTTTTATTTCACATGTTTAAATTCTGTAATATTATCAAGGCTTCTAAAACCAATTTATTTCTCATGCTCAATTAGTTTGATTCAGGAGAGATTCTACTTTGAACATTTAAATTGTTGTTTTATGTGAGTCCTGTAATATTTTGAAGTCTCAGCTTGTTACTAGGAGAGTTGTTTTAAGTTGTTGTGAAGATGGTCAGTGGTAGAATTCTTGGTTTTTTTGGTAGAGCTCAAGATATACAAAAATAGCAAAAAGTATTTAAATTCTTGATGCTAACTGTTTTTTGATTTCTGCTATCTGTAAAATGCCAGCTGTGTTCT
>NW_010528669.1:17505-26518 GCF_000687285.1 Phaethon lepturus | reverse complement strand
TGGAACAGGCTGCCCAGGGAGGTGGTGGAATACCTCCACCATCACTGGAGGTATTAAAAAAACCTGTGGACGTGGCCCTTTGGGACATGGTTTAGTGGGCATGGTGGTGTTGGGTTGATGGTTTGGACTTGATGATCTTAAAGGTCTTTTCCAACCTTAACGATTCTGTAATTCTGCAACTCTGTGAAGAAAAGGATACTAGAAAAAATTTAGGCTTACTATGCAGACCTCAGACCACAGTTTTGTCCTAAAAAATTAACATTTTAATAACATATTTAATAACATTTTAATATTTTGTGAAACATTAAATATATGACAGTTAAAAAAGTGCCGAAACCTCCTTTGTCTTATAATGATAAGCCATCACCTTCAGAATTAATAGCAGTTAAACTTCCTATGTTGTTAAATCTACCCTGTCTAAACTACACTACAGTTTGGAAGAGACTAAGCTGAAGATGGTTTTTAGCTATGATTTTGAAACAGCGTAACCTCAATTTTGATATAGCTTATTCCAACACTTACTCTAATAGTGAAGGACTTATATTTTTACAGTTGTTCAAAACTTCATGCATTTGTAATGGAATTGTGTAAATTAGGAATATGAATTAGTAAAACAAAGTGTGAATTCAATGATAATAATAATTCTAGGTTCATTTATCATGACTGGTAGGTGATCCGTTGTGGTCTCAGAGCTGATCCCTTGGCTTTAAAATATTATGCTTTAAAATATTATCTCATGTGTTTTCCTAGTTGTCAGACCCATTCTACTCTGGTAATATTCCTTTTTGTAACCCTTCTGGTGTTCTTACTATGTCATTTATATGCATACATTTTAATTCCTCTAAAAAGCTAAGGAAAACTATATGAATCTGATTGGCATTCAGCTACTTTTTAATTACCTCATTAGCATTCCTTTTTCCTTTTCAACAGTGACTATTTAAATTGGAATTTTTTTGTTTTATTGAAGTGCTGTCAAAGAGGTGGGATGTCTTTGAATTACCTCTCCAGAAGTACTTAGGAAAAAAAGGTCACCACTACTATAACCAGGTTGCAGAATGAGATACCTGTCTGCTTCTTAACCATCCCAGTTGATAGCTTAGCATTATCTACTGCTGCTGAAGTCACTTTTTGTGCTACTTCTTCCACCAAGACAATAACCTCTAGCAAAAAGGTATGAGGGTGGAGCAGTGATGTCTGCAACTTACAAGTTAGAATCACCTAAGCTTGCCTACTGAAACATGAATTAAGTGCCAGAACTAAGGAGTGGACCATACAGGTTCAGTTCAGCATTGTCTCTTCAATAGGCACAAACTGCCCAAATCCCACCCTATAAGATGCCAATCTCTAATCCAAAATTTGGATCCTCAAAACCTTTACTTAGCCTCTGCCTGGCTCTGTGGACACAAGCATGATATATAGAGAGCCAGCTTTCCCTTGGTGAAACTGTAGGTAGATGTCTGAAGGGAAGCTCCTGGGCATGATAATACTAAGCAGATAGTTGCCTAAATCCAGCAGGATGCGTATACCAGATAGTCCTCTCCCAGTGATGCACAACTGCCAAACTTTCCTCCACAGTTCTTGCACTGGTCTTGGCAGTACTTTCTCCTCTTTTTCACTATTGGTGGCTAGATATTTACTCAGAAAATGAAGAACCAAAATCAATTCTATCTGATAGCATGTATATCTACATCTTTACTTCCAAAGTGATTTATCACACCACCAAGCACCTCAGGTCTGTGACCCACCTAGTCTTTCTGGTCCTGTCATAGGACAATTTGCTGTGGGCTGAGGGAAATAGCAATGGAGCAACTAGAACCCAAAAAGGTATCTTGAATACAAGCCTAGAAACTCAGTCCTATTTTCTTAAGCTTTGCCAAACCACCAAATATATTAGGAGAAAGGGCTGGCAAAAGTACTTCCCAAATTTACTCAAATGCTTGGACAAATGCTCAACCAGTTCTGATTTTGAATATGATACCTAGTGCAACAGGTGGCCTCAAGCTGAGAGCAGAAATAGGAAAAGGAACATTTTGCATCCATGCAAGGTGGTCCTAGGTGGCTGGATAACTATTAATTGCCCTGGTTCACCCAGGGCACTATTGTTGTTTGCCTCAAGAAAACCTATAGTTTCCTTTAGGCTGTAAACCAGTCCAGGCCTCTTTTTATGTGCTTGTTTGCAGATATTTTGCAGGACAAAAAATGTAGCGCTCCCCACCATGAAAGCGCTGCAGTATTTGTTAGCTCAAGGGTTGCAATCTGTGATGAAAGGTATTAGCTGAAGTTACAGTCCCAAGGAAGACTGCTGACTTTGCATAAATTTACAGTTATTTTTTTCTAAATGTGCTGTACAGAGAGATTTTGCATTTATAGTCTGTTTTCAATGTTCATCTTTTTTCCAAAATGTCAAAGCGGAGGGAGGCCTTCATGGTTAAGATTACAGCTACATTTGGGCTGATTTTAAATGAATAATGGAGAGTGTGTATCATGTTGTCTGGGAATAAAGTTAGAGCTACTGAAAACTAGAGTTTCTGGCTCACAAGATTTTTACTGCTATTATTTAGTAACTGAGTGCCAGGGAGATGAAGAACATCTTCCAGTTTAATCTGGGTGACTGCAAAGTCAGGCGTGAAAGAGGCTGAAGCTAGCAAAGACAGTTCAGTGCAACGCTATAGTCTATCTTTTACAACATTCGCTAGAGAACTTTGAGTCTATATCACCACATCATTCCTGGATTTTTTATTTTGAGAACTACCTGAAACACACTGGCAGCCTGGACTACAGGGATCATTGACTTTGCTAACCTCGCTGAGGGCTAACCTACCTTTAGGCTACAGAATTAGACTACTAAATCACAGAGCACTAAGCTCTATACCTGCAAGTCACTTCACCTCTCATATGTAAGAATTTTCTAGTTTTGGGGTCAGAAGCTCTTGTGCAGTGATAACAACTATTTGTTGCCTGAAGAAGGCTCACATCAGCATCCTTTTATGGTAGGCATTGTACAGACTCTTAGTAAGAGAGGCTGATCTAGCAAGTTTACAATAAAAAAGAGGGATGAAAAATATTGTTTCTTGATTTGTAAGAGTATTTGAGATTTTGGAACAAATGTCAAAATTAAAAAAGAGTCTTATTGTGAAAATGGATCTGTTTGATTAATCATACATCATAGTGATTTTGAGAGTTATATTTTTATTTTAACTTTTAAATATAAGTTTAATATTTCAGTTACTAATATGTTAAACACATTACACGTTCTGGTAAAGAATTGTATCATTTCATTGGAAAATATCAGCATGAACTTCTCAGACATTTAGTAATGTTTCCCCCATTGTTTATGAATTGGGACATTTACTCACATTAAAACTGTTTCCCAATCACTTTGGAAAGTTACAAACTGCCTCTACTTTAATATACCAAATACTTGTACTAGTCAAGAAACTATCTCACCAAGGACTTATCAGACCATTACTAGCTCTTACCAAAACCATGTGTTCTTGAAAGCAGTATCTGTGAACTTTTCCACCAGCCACACCCACACACAAAGAAGAACGAAAACTTAAAAGTGGAATTTAGAACAATTGGGTAATTTTCTAGATCTGGCAGCAGGGCTCAGGCTGAGACTGCACAAGGGAATTCAAGGTTGTTAACATCAGTAATGAAGCATCAGAGAGAGATGTGCTTTTGATGACCGTTATTATTTAAAAAGCACAACACTTGAGAATGAGCTTTATTCACAAGAGCTACATTCTGAATTTTTAGAACAGGCCACCTAGAGTGATCAGCATTGTAATCTTTCCTGAATAAATATTGCTTAATATCAGCGAGTGCTTCAACAGGCTGTAGAGTGGTCTTGAGTTTTCAGGAAATTAAGAGATTGATAAGCTTTTCTGTAGATACCTAGCAGAAAGACTGGCATGTGACAGCACTTGTGATAACAGTGAGGTACAGCCATCACAGCTTGACGAACAGGGTTATACAAAAAGCAAGATGGGACAGCACAATTTTGGGTAACTGATAAAAGAGACCCCATTACCATTTGTAAGCTGTTCCAGTTGCACCCCAGCTCATCAATGATGGAAAATAATAGCTCCACAATGCCTATGAAATTATATGGTGGTCTTAGTGCACCTCCCAGTGTTGGTGGTGTGGTCAGACAGTCCATCTTGCTACCAGGCACCTATGGCACTGTCTTGGGGTGACACAGCTCAAGGTGGAGCAGGTCCCAAGTGCCCCTGATGGCTAAGAAGATAATACATGCATTATTACCTTCCACAGTCTTTGTCAATCTTCCGTTTAATGGTATTTTAGCAATCCCTTGAGAGACATCATACCAGTACTCTTGATCAATCCAAATGAGATGTGCTTCAAAGAAAGGTTCCTCTCCTTCCAAAATATACAGTTTTGTTTACTGCACAGTCTAACCCCAGACTGCTCATTGGATTTTAGAAAATAAATTCTACTGAAAATCTACATTTGCAAATACAAACTACAAAAACATTTAGACATCCTATTCCTTCTTCATTGTATTTAAAAGATTCCAAACTATTTTATGTTATATATCTTTACTTTAAATGGGTTTTCTTTAGTGTCAAATAAATATTTCTGAAGGCAGTTCTAATTTGACAAACATTCTTACTTTGTGATTATTGTCTTTTTCTTTATGAAACAAAAATTTGTGTATTTCCTAAATAACAAATAGACATCTAACTCCAGTTCTCTGTGAATAACTCTAATGGCTCAACTGCACCTTCGTCTCATGTTTGTGGAGCTACTGAAGAAATCTCAGAAATAATCCAGGAACTGAGAAGCAGAACTTCTCTTTGCATAATAATAACAGACATGTTCATGCTTAGCTAACCATGTTGCATATATGAGATGTGATTTTACTTGAACATGGATGTACTGGCATCTTAAGTGCAGGAAATTAAACACAGCATACATTTAATTAGCTTTGAAGTGTTTACACAGTCATTGTCTAGTCTTCTTGAACACCTCCAAAATATGTAAAATGGTTGTAGAGTGGCCTAGATTCCCAGCAAGATGGTAAATGTTAAATTAACAGCATTGAGCTAATGTAACTGCAGTCTTTTCTATGTTAAAAAAAATACTAGCTTTAATTAAACATTTTTTCATTTATTTAATTGTGACAATTTCCTACATATATATAGGGACACATGCACACACATTCTTTTCAAGTTATTTTATTTCAGCTCAGCTGAAAGATTTCTAGTCAGTTTGAGTTCATTTGAAATAAAACAGCCAAACTGAGCTGCAAAATGTTTCCGACCAGCTTTAAAGCAATTTGAAAACCACACTTCAAACTGAGCAGGTGCACTTCTTCCTTGTAGACAAGTCCCAACTCAAAGGAAAAGAAACACCATTTTCCATGTAAACAGGGCCCTGGGCACAAATCCTTGAAAATGTTGTCCTTAAAATTTATTCTGAAGTTCATTGTAACTGCACCATAATGCATTTACCAATGCACTTTAGTACAGTAAATGCCTTTTGGGCTATATCATTCCATTCCATAATTGTTTTCTGGGGAAACCCTTACCCTCTACTTGATTTATGCAATACAGATGGTTGGTAAAACTTGAATTTTTATTGATGCATGGTAATATCTTTCTCAGCACCCTTAAAGAAAGTGACATAATTCTTTAAGACATAATATTACACTTAGGAATTGCTCTAGAGGATCATCAATCTTTTGTGAAACTCTTCCAGCATTCTGCTAGTGTTAAATAAACCATGACTAGAAATGAAATTCAAAATAGTTTGAGTGATTTCTGCAAAACGTTCTCCATTTGCCAATTATGTAGCACTATATTTCATCCTATCGGTTATTCATTATTCTTTGCTAAAAATACACAATGGCAAGGGATTTTTGTGAGTTCCAGAAGAATTACAGATGACCCACTTCATGAAAACCAGGCATTATTTTATAAAAAATGACAACACTGATGAACTAAGTGATGATGATATGGTATTTGTTTATCAGTGTTTCTTTCTTGATAAGAAAAAATATCCAAGCCCAGTTGAGAAGAGTGATTATTCAAAGCCATGTTCTAAAAGGCTGGCTGAGTCTTCTGAGTTGATGCCTAATTCACACCCCATCCTGATGGCCCTTAGTTGGCAACAGAGTTCCAGAAGGCAAAGCCCAGAAGGAATAAGCACAATCCAAATATGTTTGTCTTAATATTAACAAAGACCATACTTGTGTCTATGTTCCTTCTTCCCAAATCACCTTGAAATCCTTTATTTCCTAACATATTCACTGTCTTACTGTCCCTCACTGCCAGTGATTTATAAAAAGAAGGTATTGCGAAGCTTTTTGAAACTTGTCTTTTTTGCCTCCAAGTAATTAATCTACTTCACAAAAGAATACTCCTCTTCCCTCAAAGTCATCTCCTAATTAAAATTCAGAGTACTGTGTCCTTTCCGGTTATGGCTGACTTTTTCCAAATTGTAAGGAAAAATCTATATCACTATATCTGTAGAGCAGCATTTCTTTCCCTGGAGATTTATCATGAAGGAGAGGTCTGAGGAACTCATCTCATGCACTCAGTGAGTTTGGTTTAATGCAGGTGCTCTTCCTCCTTCATAATGTCCTTGATTATTTTCAACATAATAACAATTTTGATATTACTCTCTTTACAAGAAGGTGAAATACTAGTTAGACTGATTCAAAACTGAAAACAGTTTTCACACAGATGAACCTGATACATTCACAGACAACGGTGAGGCTGTTTAAGAACTACATGCAAATTTTCAGGTAAAGACTAATGAACTCATCACAACTGGAACAGATGGCACAGCCCATTTTCTAGTCTATTAACTTTTATAGATCACTGAAGAATCATCATGAAATAGACATAATCCAGAAAACAGGGAAGATTCCTGAACTAGATTTAGGATGCCTTTGCCATTTCAGTTTGATTTATAAGATCTCTTTATTTTGTTACACAAAGGATAAAGATACATAAAGATTTTTTTAATATATATATATATAAAAAATGAATATTTGATTGAAACTGGACAAGTCAAATAATGCTGTAATGTAGGAAATACTTGTAAGCAGAATATAAATAATCCTGAGCCATGTGGAATTGACATAATTTACGGAAGTTACAATTTGTTATAAAATGGTACTTCAAGGTAACTGTATTTCATCAACAAATCACTATCAAGTTATTTAAGCTATTTTGTACAAATATGTAAACTACCTCTATAATTCTTTCAGAAACATTATTCCATTTTTCAATGGAATCAAGGAGAGAAAATTGCTGAACTTTCCTTTTAAGTTAAGGAAAGGAAACTACTGTTTTCATGTGTGTAAAAATGACATATGACTAGAAAATCTATCTCACAAGAGGCTCACCATAATGTATTTCATGCTAAGTGTAATTCAAAACCTCATTATCAATGTTTGACCCAGGGGCTGTTGTTTCCACTCAGTTGTTATTAATTCTCTCAAAGAGTCACCCGAAAGACAGTAATTGAAAAGCTGCAGTGGGATGCTCTCTTACAAATGTATTGTAAAACTCTTTGTTTGGAGGCTCATCCCTTGTTACTCTCAACAGGGAGAAAAGTTTATATGTAAGAGTGTACATAATTTCTAAGTCAAACACTTCCGTTTGTAAGGCAAAAGACATCTTGTGAAGCCAATCAAATTGAACACTCAAATAGAGGAATCATTGTGTAAATAATCAGTAATTTATAAGTGTTAACTGTCAAAGATGTTTCCCTAATTTGTTGCAGTATTCAGTGGCTAGCTCACAGAATTTTTATTTAGATCCAGTTAAACAGAACAATACTAAATTTTTTCTGGGCCCTTTAGTGAAATTGAAAACATTGTTAACAGAAAATTAAAATTATTCAGAATTCATTTGAAAGTTACTGCTGAATTTCATATATATGCCCTACATTTGAAAACACATCTTAATTAGCTTGTTGTATAACCACTTCAAATGACCAAAACTAATATGATCCATGTGAAACATGAATTAAGAATTATAAATTGAATAAAATTTTAGCTTTACCTAGCCATATTTAAAACCTGTGTCTGCTTATATAAGCAATATCTGAACCTACCCCAAAGAATGACTCTTCCATGTGTGAAAAGATATTCCCAAGTATTTTACCCCATTAGGAGAGAACTTCTTTAACCATTTTTCTTTCATCTGTAGCCTAGTAGCAATACAATCAGAATTGCAACACTAAACACCTAATCCTCAGGCCTGACTTGAAATCATACTTAAAAATAAATAACGTAATAATGAATAAAAAAAGAAAAACATTTTCCTACTAGATCATTTTATATGATATCTTATAAGACTTCCCTTAGTATAAGACTGAGCGACCTGCTTAGCCTGGTGGTAGGGCTGAAAGAGGCCGTGGAGAGGCTGAGGAGCATCAGGGAGTGTGGGAGGGAGATAGATTGGTGGAGCCGCAGCCGGCCATCCCTGAAGCAGGGGCAGCCTCCGCTGCACGACATGGGTATGCTCTGAAGAGCTGAAGGACACAGCTCTCAGCGACTTTCAGTAGAGTTGCCATAGCCCACCCTTCTTTTCTAGGTGTGTGTGACTTAAAAGTAATTTTTCTTGCACTGATGCCATGTTAGGTGGAACACGTGAGAAATACACGCACATGTTTTAATAAAGAATGCTTCCCAAAGAGCTGAAGCAAGTATTAAAAAAAGAAAACATAAGCAGTACTGTTGAAATTATTGTAGGGAATCATTCAAGAGTGCCCAAAAAGCAAGACAACTCATCAAGAGGCAGTGGGGTGGTTCTGTGTGTTAGGGAGTGTTTTGATTGCATAGAAATCAAAGATTGTAAAGACCAAGTTGAGTGCTTATGGGTAAGGATGAGGGGGAAGGCCAATGAGGCAAATATCTTTCTGGGAGTCTGTATATGTCATATATAAAGAGTCTTTTTATACTCTTCGCTGGGTGAGGATCTGGCTGAATGGCCGAGCCCAGAGAATTGTGGTGAACGGCGTTAAATCTGGCTGG
>NW_010528669.1:9398-16621 GCF_000687285.1 Phaethon lepturus | reverse complement strand
GTTTAGGGGACATGGTGGCGCTGGATTAATGGTTGGACTTGATGATCTTGAAGGTCGTTTCCAACCTTAATGATTCTGTGATTCTGTGATTCCCAGCTAGTTGAAACCCTGTAATTCATCATATTTATTTAATAACAGTTATTATAAATTACTCTATGAAGATTTAACTTTAGGGAATAAACATAGGTATTTTTAATGTCCAAAAGAAGCAAGGCTTGAAAATTGAACCTATGAGTTGAATATAACCTGTGTAAAATTAATAAAATCTGCAAAAATTATAACACAAATCACAGGAACACAACTAGGTAGACAGATCCAAAGACAATAAAAGAAAGAGCAGAAGACACTCAGTAGAGGTAATCCTTAAATGGGAAAAGAAATGCCAAAGGATTTGTGAAAATAGTGGAAAGCAGTGATTTATAAAAGTATTCTGTAGGTTTATTTCTTGATGCCTGTGTCTGTTCGGTCCACAGCCTTTATCATAGCAACACAATTCAGTTTAACTAAGATGAGAACACACTCAAAACCAATACAAACTGTAACATGTACAATTTTATGCTTGGTAGTCAAAATTTTCTAACTAAACTTGGTATTTTATAGAGCTTTATGTTCATTCTGCTTTTGTGGGTTCCCTAACGTTCTCCCATGAAAGTACACTCGGTAACGTTTTCACTGTAGTTGAGCAGCAGAGCTGGGTGGCCCGAGTCATTCCCCAAGGGCCGTGCCTGGTTGTAGTGATGCTCCATTGGGTAGTTCAGTGGGAGAATTAGTGGGAGAGGGACAATCGTTGGAGACCACACCTGTGAAAGGTATGCTTTCGTTTGGTATCCCCCACCAAACCTGGTATCACGGTCCCTGTCTCTGGCATGCCACAGATGACGTGAAGCTGGGCAGTGGTACAACTGTTTTAATGAAGGAATAGCTGCCCTGGACATGTGGGATGAAGGCCCCAAAGGTGAGAAGAATGAAAGATGGCAGAGGTGAGGTGCCCCACTCACCTCAGAAGACTGTTTGAAAGGGCATCTCAAGTGCTTTTATAGCACTCAGAGTCCCAAAACCTGGTGTTTGGACAGAGCCGGGTGTCATCGAAGGAAACTGCAACTAACCACATGGTGGCTGGCAGGAGCGGTCACCCCACCACCTTCAGGACTGCACATGGGAACCAGAGGAAGAATTTGCCAACCCGAGTGCCATTGCTAACTCAACTGAGTAATGGTCTAGTCAGAACTGGGTTTTCAACTTTTCTATGCCATAACTGGGAAGTAAACAGTGAGTTGTTTTCCATTCACTTTGCATAAACGTTACTCTCACTGTTATTTGGGAAAGGATGAAAGGAGTTATGGGACGAATGGATGCCCAATCTCAACCAGTGTTGCCACTCTGCATTTGTAGTTTTGCTGTATACCAGAACATTAATAATGTAAGTCCATGCATTAAAATCTCCTTCAAACTTACTTTTCTCTTGATACAAAGACATTTTCTAAATACTATTTTTTCCCTAAAAATAAGATATATATGGCACCCACAGAAAACAATTTAATTCTGGGTTTGTGAATACAGAAAAAGAATTCTAAATTAATTCTTGGATTTATTTTATGCCTTTTCTACAATGCCAGTCTTCAATTCAACAAAGGGTTTCAGAATAATTTGACCTCTATCTGAAAATTTGAGGTTTTGCTTTTGAAGTTCATTAGAACCCTGATGTTAGGAAACTATTTTGAAATATATTTATTGTATCAATGACATACTAATGACATGAGTTAGAAATATGACAAATGTTATGGTTGATAAAAAAATGACTGGCACTTTATATATAAAACCAGGAAAAAAATGTGTTATGAAAACAAGGTTTTTAAATTTTTAAATAGCCTTTATAGTCATTAAATAGACATGAAAGTATATTTCTCCACTATGTATTGCAAATGACCTCCCAAACTATTTCAAAGTGTCAGTCCAAAACTGAGAGGTGGTGAGATGGAAAATATTCTCACCATCAACAGGCAGTAGAGCAGGTGGAGTGTCTTAAAATATCAGGCATTTTGTTCCTCTGTGCAGTGCTTACAGACTTATCTGTTCATTTCTGTGCAGGTTGTTTCACTTTTGAGGCATCTCAAACAGGTATCAAATAGTTCCTATCCCATTCTCCTTTACTTATTTAGAACAATTTATTGTTTCCCATCTTCTAAGAGGATTTGCTTCACAGTTTACAAAAACGAAGATGATTTCTCCTTTGTTGGACAGCCCCAGGGTGTGAAAGACTGACTGGAAGCCTCACAAACTGCACCATGCTCTAATACACTGGCAGGCAGTGGGCAGAAGTTAGAAAGAAACTCCAGAAAGCTAGATATTGTACTTCCCAACTGCAGTGACCAAGCTGAACAGTTAAAAAAGAAGAGTCATACTTTAGGCAGATATTTTCAGCAGTTCAAGAAGGGAAACAGTTGTATTAGCACATACTTTGGGGCATTCTGTACTGCAGTAAAAGAATGAGAAAAGCAGGAAAGTAAACTGCATTTCCCACTGGGCAAAAAAGGGAAAGGAAGGAACTGAATTCTGAGCTTGGAAAACAAAGTAATATTTTTCTTTTCAAGATGATGTGTCTGAAGGAAATATGCCAGCAGCTTTGAGTACCTCAGCAAACCAGGAAAATGACAACAAAACAACATGCGGCATGTTGCCAAAGAGACCTACCAAGGCAATCGATCAAGTGCAAAAAGCAACACTGAAGCAGGCACAGATCCTGGAAAATCATAAGCAAGTTAAAGAGATGTGATATTGCTGATGTCACTGTAAAAAAAAAAAAAAAACAAAAAAAAAAAAAAAACCCAGAGTGTAAGGCATCCATTGCCATAGCAAAGAACAGAAAGGGCTGAACTTTTGAGAGACAGATAATTGTAAAAACCCAAACGTTTCTTACACTGAAATTCAGGCAGTGGATTGAACTGGTTTGCAAACAAGTGATCAAGTTGGATAATCTAATGAACCACAAAACAATATGTGCTGCTCTGATGGAAATATTAAGACGGGGAAATGGGAAAAAACAAGTTAAACTTGAAAAAAAAAAAATCTTTGGCTACCTCAGTGCAAATGGGTGTTAAAGTCATAGACTTTTGCTTGGCAAAAACAGTCTGAAAGATGCTTATAGAAAAAAGAAGTTGAACTACATTGTCCTACAGCTGCAAAGAACCAACTGAAGTAAAAGTGATATCTTAGAGAAAGTGTTTGCTGTTTTCAAGAATACTACAGTTTTCAAAAACATACAGAAACATTGCTGCAAAGTGATCCATAATGTTATGAAAGTTAAATTGTTGGAAACACCTCTGAAAGGGCAAAGTCAGATTGTGAGAATGAAACAAGCCTATTTATTCTTCAAGTCATGTTCCTTAAGTGCTCCTTTCACACCACAGGTAGAGAACCAGTGAACTATTGTTACTGCACAGCAAGGATTGGAGGGCACTTGATCTCATGAAAATTTTCAGAAATGTTTAGAGTTTAAAAACAAGGGCTTTCAGATTATTTTTCAGTCTCTGGCTTTTCACAGTCACAAATTAAATTTTTGTGAAGGTATTTTGTTAAATATGCTTGTTTTCTGTGATACATGTGATACTTTCTTTGTAACATTCTACGGCTTCAAAATCCTAAACCAAATGTTTTCTGCAGATTCTCCTGTTACTTGGATTGCAGCCGCAATATTTTGAAATGTTTAGTGGATAAACATCAGAGAGGTGATCAACATTACCATCTCTAAATGGCATTAAAAAAAAGAGCATGTGAAGTTGGAACCCATTGTGTTTTTTCATTAAAGTGATTATGAATCATTTGTACCTAGAGATAGGTAAAAATTTAGCAAAATTTTTTTTTTTTTGCTTTTGCAATCCAAAAATGCATTTGGATTTTGATATGGTAGTACAAAATGAATCAAAGCTTGGTTTTCACTGACATTTTCACTGAGGGAGAAAATAATTTAATGATAAGCATTTCTTGTGATTGTTATTGACCCTAGTAAGTGCTGATCAGTCATTTTCCTGCACTGAATGCTCATTTTCTTTGCTTCAAAACAGAATTGTTAAGAACTCTGATTTATTTTCCCATCCTTTCATATGCAATCAAGATCAGATGTCAAGCTCAACAAATAAATAAATAGGTTACTGACAATGTCAACATTATACATGAACATTTTTAAAGAATGCAGATATCATATTGGATGTGTTATATTATTTATAGAATAATAATCTTAGTTTCTCCATATATCAATAACTGTAGAAGAGGAGCAATGTGAAACATTCCCAGTGTTTACCTTTTGATTATCTTTTCAACTGAGTAGCTAGAATGGAAATGTCCAAAAAAAATTTGAGTGATTTAAATGCCAATTTTGAAAATTACTTAGCTATTTTGATGACTAAACCTTATAGAATATCATCTCCAAAAGACATTAATTACTTTTTGAAAATCAAACCCATAAATTCCTCAGTAATTCAGCCTATTTTTTCATGAATTAATTTTTACTCATAATCTGTAATCTGTGTATTCTGAGTATTATAACTAATTGCCTAGAAATACAAGCTAACTCCATATTCACCTACCCTTCATATTGCTTCAGAACAAATAAATCTATATCCCATGGATGTGAAAGAATTTAACTAATTGGCATGCAATCACTGCTTAGAAGAAGAGTGGGTTACATGTGACGTATACTTCACAATTTCTAGTCACTCTATTTTTAAATTCATGCTGGCAGTCTCCCACAAACCTGTTTAGAAATTTGAAGATTGTTCTTGGTGATGGAAATGTGACAAAATGGTGGGTTTCCTCTGATATATGTAAAAAAATATAAATCATGTAGTCTTAACATCAAGGAAAATCACTGCTTAAAATTGCTGCCACAATATGGCCTTTAGTGGAGGAATTTGTTACATCTGATGGGCAGCTGTCACTTCAAAAAACTTCTTGAATATACATGGGAAAAATAGCCTTGAGAAAATAATGAGGTTAAAAATTATGTCCTTGTCTAGAAAACAAAGACTTGGATTGCACATATTTTGGCTATTTTGCACTGTCCTGTCTGGCTGCGTTAATCAACTCCAATATATCTAAATATTTCTCGGTGACATTATTAGTTCTGAAGTTAAGCGCACTCTAGTACTTTTCCTTCATTCTTAGATAACGTGTGTCATAAAAACAATTCCGTTGTTCTAGTTCGATACACTCGGCTTTATTGCCTGCTATTAGAGCTGGTTGAAAAATTTTTATTGAAACAAGATTTTAGCACAGAGAATCAGGAAACATGTTTTCATCAATATTCTAGTGAGAATGCTCTTTCAATTTTCAACCAGCTCTGTTTTCTGTAATCTAAGTGCTGGCTGTTATCACCCCTTGCAGAGCATGCTGGACACCAAAAATACAGGCTGTATCAAGCATCCTACTCTCAGACACGAGACCTCCATTTCATTTAGATTCATCTTCACAGTCCCGCATCACCTTCCCCTCTTTTCTCACGATTCCAGCCATTTCTTGTGTCTTACCAAATCATGTTACTAAACTGAACTTTTGCAATGCTTATAATGCTGTGTCAAATCTGCACCTAGGGAGCTTCCCAATCTGCCACTGCACTGCTGAAGGCAGCTACTTACAGTTTCAGACATGCACTGAAGTTAGAATTAGGCCTTCCTCATCTATCAGAGGCACATCACGTCCATTTTATGAAATTCTGAAGGGGATGAGATCTAATTGATTCTTCTCTAATTGAGAAGAATAATGACAAAAAGGTGGATCTACTATTTCCTGAACATGCAAGAAAGTTGCAGTGCTTGCTCGGCTAAGGAAGAAAGCAGTTGGCCACTCTTCCAAGGAAACTAGCTAAGAGGCATGAAGAGTAAAAGCATAAATCGGAATTAAGAGGAGAGGGTGCCAGTGTTTGTGAGAACTGATAAATGTGAACCATCGTGTTAAACAAATGAGGAAATGAGTCAAATCTCAGTGCACCCAAATAAGACAAGCATGCCTCAGCTTAGTTAAACATGAGTGCTTCAGAGAGATTTTTCTGCCCACTGCTTTCTCACTTATTTTCAGTGATGAAGCATGGATTCTGCTCCCATGCTGGGGTACACTGTGGATCTATGAGTGCAGTGAGGATGATTCATACAACCGTGGCAAAAAATCCTAGTGAAGGTTCGGTGAAACTTCAGACTCCACCAGAGCAGTTTACCTATCTTATATGCAACTTATTCCTTGTCATACCTTTTTTTTCTCCTTGAAGGCCTCTCGCCACACAATCAGCTATGTACTTAACATTATAGCAAAATATAAAAAACCCCTATACTCCTAGTATATAGTAAGAGATGCTACTGTTTACCTCCATATACTTTCACCTTCTCTTAAAAACTCGGTGTTGGAGAAAAGAGCGAAGACAACCTTATGTGATCAGGGAGCTCCTGGTAGTTTATCCACAGGCTCTGTGGAGACTGATGGGGGAAAACCCTAGAGCAGAAGACATATCCAGAGGTTTATTTTAGATGTGCTGGGAAACCTTATCTTTCGGCCTACGTAACAGATTAAAAATCTGAACTGAAAATGGCATGCAATGCTTCACTGGTTTGATCACGTTTCCAATGATGGAAGAGCAGGAGGAGACTGATGTGAGGGAAGGTTGTGCGATGTGTGCCTGCTGGGGGTTCCTTACAGCACTGCGTGTTACCATGTGGATTACTCTCACACTCAGGATATTGGACAAGATTTAATATGCTTCCAGTGTTCTATGATTCTAGGCCCGCATATTGGATCTTGAACAAAGCCGAAAACTTAAACTGTTTGAAGTTCATTAATTGGGACACTTAGGCTTTGTTAATCACACCCCATGAAGCGCTGAGCACCAGCAGAAACCCTTTTAAGAATGGCTGCAATTACTCTCAGAGCCAAGGCTTCCACACACACTGTGTGTGAGCCACTGACACTGCTATGAGCAGGATCTGGGCCTTGTGAACACTCGCTGCTTCGCAAAATCCACGCAAAAACAGGTAGATTCTGCATCCTCTAGACTTCACAGCAGTATTGTGCTTTGAAAATTATTTCGAAACAAAACAGATTCGAAGACGTTTGAGGGAAGTCCTTCTGAGTGCTCAAGCACAGTGCAGGGCTTTTGCCCTTTCATACTTTTGTTTGCTTCCAAAGTTTCACAGCCGTTAGGAATAGTTTGTCCCCTTGAGGCTTTTGCTGGCTCTTGGCAG
>NW_010528669.1:0-9367 GCF_000687285.1 Phaethon lepturus | reverse complement strand
TTCCCTACGCAGCAGGCACTGACAGTGACAAGTGAGAGCACTGACTCTCTGCTGCTGGCTACCTGCTGCCTTTCTTCTCCTCTTTGCTCAGGAACAGAGTCTGATCTATGAAAATAAAGCAAGAGGAAGTGATACTGCAATTAATATTTTAAGCCCTTCGCCTTTATTTTCATTGTATTTTTAATATTTTTTTTTAATTTAAGAGAAGTCTTTTTTTTAATGTAAGATACCATCATAGTACCTTTCCTGCAGAGATGGGATGAGTGATTTCTCAGGGGAGCGTGGATAATGAGTTACGACCTTTGTGCATTTGCTGGGCGTATTGAAACTCAACTTTCACCAGCCAGCCAAATGCCTCTGTTTAGAAGAACAGATTATCAGCTTGCGATAATGGGCAGTGCATTTTTCTTCTTCCTAAGGAACAGGCTAGGCAAAAAAAAATTCACAGTTCTTTCCCTGGCTGTCCTGCTTTTGCTGAACTGTGACTGCCCAGCACACTGAATTGCTTTGTTCCTCTCCTAATGTCAGCCATCACTCCTTTTAAAGCTTGCTGTCTTCTCCCAAGCATATCCTTCCTTTATTAAAGCAGGAGTTTGCCTTAGCGTCCGCATCTGCAATCAGCCTTTTGTTTGAGGTTTTGGTGGGTGTTTGCTATTTAGGTTCAATGAGCAATGCAAACACCAGCCACCCAGGAGGGTGCTGTAAGAACATCCAGATTCCTTATTCAAGTGCTCGGTAAACAAAGAGCCGGAGAGTTACGAGATCAAACCAAGACCAAGAAGCCTAGTGTAATCTTGACTTAAAAAGTAGAACTCATTTTGTTAATGTTTCCTGGAGAAGGTCAAATAACAATGGTAAGGATTTATTAAAGCATATGGGAAAGAGGAGTTTTAGGTTGTTGTTGGGGTTTTTTTTTCTTTTTTTGTTCTTTTTTTCATTTTTGTTTTTCTTGGAATCCTGTTGTTGGGCCTGTGCCTGTTACTACTTAAATAACACAGTAACACACCTTGGGAAGATTTTACTTCTACTGCCTGTTGAGCACCTGGCTTGTACATAAAAAGATGACTGACCTTCAAGGACACCAGTGTGGCCCTTCTTGTGAATTATATGGCAACAGAACTTTTGAAACCTAGGCAAATTCCTAGTGCTGTCTTATTTAATCTAAATATTAATCACACGAACAGCAATGATCAAATTCACATCAAGGGATGCAGACAAGGCAGGAAATGGTAATCAATGAAATGATAATCAAAATGCAAGGAAAAAAGAATCTGATAAGTGAAGATAATATCAAATAACAGTTTTACCTTGTTTTTCCATTTTCAGTGCCATTTCAGTTTGTTTTTGCACAAAATGAACAGGGGGGCTGGGTAACAGACTGCAGCAGGTATTGAAAAACAAGCAAAAATGAGAGAAACAGAACAGTGGGAAAGATTTGAAAAGGCAAGATGTAAAAATCCATAAATAAGAAGTGAAACAAAATGGAAGAGATATTGCAAGGTAATATACAGAGGACACAGCAGGAAAGTCATGACCCTTTCCCCATATCATTCAAAAATTCATGCAACAGGTTCTCTAGCCCAGATGACAAAACTAATCGTCAATTTTAAACAGATAGCATTCCCTAATGCAGACAGTGTTTCAGCATTCCATCTGCGTACTCCATCTAACCATGTTGTTATTTTCTATTTTTCCTCTGTTGTCACAAACTGTGTGCTGTAACAAGAATTTTGCCCCATATAAATTCAATATAATTACTTCTAAATGTTGCTGTGATCTCCAGTTTATTCTGCTCTCTCAGACATAGCATTTTTACCCTGTTCACAGCTCATCATCTTTTTAATATCTGACTTCAGTCTATCCAAATTCCTACCTTCTGTCTCCCATAATCTCAGACATTTGAGTGATTTTTTTGCCCCTGGTTCCCTGCATCTTTCTTCTCCTCCTGTTTTGAAAATATTCTCCTGTTCGAGGGATGATATCTAGTGCTTGGGTCCTTCCCTCTTGCAACTGTGCTTATCTGGCAGCTCATCCTGGGCTTATGGTTTCTGACCTCAATAGAAAACCTGACAGCTCTCTCCTTGGTTTGGGAAAGAACAGAATTTATCAGACTGTTCTTCCTAAGGGAACAGGGCTTATGTTATTATGTTGTCTGCATCTGTCAGAGTCATCCCTACCCCCCACCTTTTGAATCAGTATGCCTATTTCAGTCAAATTGCCTGTTTCAATCAAACCTGACACAGGGTAGAAGTATCAAAAAAAATTTACATTTTCCCAAGTTTCATGGCAGTAGGAGTTTGGGGAGGCAAAGAACATCTTACAGATGCCTAAACTGAAGGAAATCCCTCAGTGTAACCCTGCTTGCTGTTGCACACTCGAGAATCTACTCTGAAGATGGTTTAATAAACAGAGCTGTAGAGATGCCTGAATTAGATCTGATCTGGTGCTTTCTTAAATGTCCAGGTCAATCAATCCTGACACATAAACCTACGCAAATAGTAACTTTCCAACATCAGTTCTTCCCTTTGTCCCAAGTATCATGGGTAGAATTTGGGTAGAGAGTGAGAGTCAGCCCAGGTCTCTGCTGTACGGCAAGTAAAGCTGGAGAAAATAGCCGGTGAAATAGCCGGTGGTTTCAGAGGATCAAATCTAGATCTGGGCTATCTACCTGAATAAAAATAACAGTTGATGCCAGGAAATAATTGTGCACATTGGGAATTTTTCTTTTCTTTTTTTTTTTAGCTTATGAAGTACAAGTAGCTCAGCATATCTGTAAGCAAAACAAATTACAAAGGTTCTCCCTGCAGCACATGTTTCACTTTTCCTTTCAAAAAAGCATAATGTGTTTCTGAAATTAGGGTACTCCCCTAAAGGGCCTTCAATAATTATAAGATATACGAAATAACTACTGTGGGCTTTGAAATCAATGTTGCAGAAGATAAGGATTTAGTCAGGATGTAGCTCAGTCCAACCTGATTAATTTGTGCCTATTTGTGCCTAAGCAACCAAAACATTTCACTGGCAGGCAGTGGAAATGACAAGCACTGTATGTGCCACCGCTTTGTTAGTCTGGAGGGGGTTCTTTTCAATATTTATAAAAATGATCTGCAAACTGATTCAGCCTAACTAGGTCTGTCTGTACTACCATTATCTTATCACATCCCACAGGGGTACAGAACCTCAATACTGAATTAATCGTAACATGACATTTGGAAGAAAGAAAAAAGAGAAACTACTATGCTGGCTTAAACCACTGGAGATTACAAGTTGTATTTAGGATTCTTGTTTGAGAAGATGACAAAGACATTTTAATAAATATCTATCGATAAAGATCAATGTGGGATTTTTTTTAAGATTTCTGTGCCCTTTCTCTCAAACATTTAAATACGCAGGTCTCCATTGAAAACAGAGAGTTTAGCAAGGAGCTACACGTAACAGGAGCTGACAAGGTTGTTAACTTTGTAGCAGCCTAAGAAGAGAAACAGTAAAAATGAAAGTGGAGACGTGACCCCAGCTATCCCTTGCAGTATCAGAAACTTGCGGCACTAAGCACCAAGAGGCATATTACTTTACATAAAAAGGTTCCATATAAGTCGTCTCAGAAGGCAAGAAAGCTGGTGAGGGGTCTGGAGCACAAAGTCTTACGAGGAGCAGCTGAGGGAACTGGGGCTGTTCAGTCTGGAGAGGAGGAGGCTGAGGGGAGACCTTATCGCTCTCTACAACTACCTGAAAGGGGGTTGTGGTGAGGTGGGTGTTGGTCTCTTCTCCCAGGTCTCTTCTCCCCCTCCTATGAGATGAGAGGAAATGGCCTCAAGTTACACCAGAGGAGGTTTAGGTTGGATATTAGGAAAAATTTCTTTACGGAGCGAGTGGTCAAGCATTGGAACAGGCTGCCTAGGGAGGTGGTGGAGTCATCATCACTGGAAGTGTTCAAAAAACATGTGGACGTGGCATTTTGGGACATGGTTTAGTGGGCATGGTGATGTCGGGTTGATGGTTGGACTTGATGATCTTAAAGGTCTTTTCCAACCTTAATGATTCTACGATTCTGTGATTATATAACAGATATCTACAACCTGATTCACAGTGGAAACAAGACTTAGGATATCATGTCCCCTTTGTCTATGTGTGTGTGCATGCTTGCATGTGTGCTTTCCAATGAATTACATGTTAATAGCTTTTAACCAAGTCTGACAGAGGCGAAGATTTTAAAGACATTAGTTCCTAACAGCATACTGAAAGAAGGCAGTTAAGCAGAGAACAGAGAGTGTCTATGAATTTCCCTTGAGGATGGAGCTCCTCTCTAATTCAGCACTGAAGAACCCAGAGATGTAAGAGTTCACGTAGGAGGAGCTCACAGCAAGGGGAAAGGACCTTGTGCAACTTGGAATTGAAAATCTACTCACAAGACAGAAATTCATTACCTGTTCTAATCCTTACAAAACTATTATACACTGCTTTTTGGGGAGGTTGGTTGTTTTCAAACCAATGGATGTTGAGTGTTGTGTTTCATACCACAGTTAGCACTGTGAGTTGGAGCCTGGATTCCCATGGGTGTTCGTGCCTGGTGGAGGTGAAACTTGGTATAACACCAGAGCCCCAGCATAAGTGAGGCTCCAGGATTTTGGGGCACAGACGCCCATGGGCATGTAGGTGGCTGAGGAAATTTCAGACCAAGGTTTGCCTTCTGATTGTAGTCACACCATAGGAGGACTTTTGGATTTTGGATGCAGGTACCTAAAGCCTACCTGTAGTTCATTTTGGAAGCCACAATGCTTTTTTATTGGGGTTTTTTTGTTGTTGTTGTTGTGGGGTTTTTTTATAGTTTTGTTTGGAGGCAAGACTTTCTGAAAATGAACTTATTTCAATAGTTTGCATTCTGCTAACACAATGGAAGATGCACTAATTTCGAAGAACGGTTCAGTGTAATGCGAACCAAGACAGTACAGGTTAAGATGAAAGCAAGAATGTTCCAATGAAACTGAAACATATGGCAAAGAAATTACAAGCCTTCAGAGCTTCATAGACAATGATGTCCTTGTTAACAGAGGTTTTAAGTAATTCTGTGCTATAAAATTTAAAGGTCGGTTTAGAGTGGCAATAGGAAGGTTATCATTCTCTACTCACTTCTATTCATTACTTAACGTCTCCAACTCAAAATTATTAAAAAAAAGCTTTTGCAAAAATTTACTAAATTTTCAGTATAATACCAGCTTTTTAATAAAACACTTTTCCCTGCCAAAGTTGGCTTCTTTCCATAGATTCTTTCTTTTCCACTAAAATATTTTGGTTTAAAAGTTTATTTTGTCAACAAGTGAAAACTTTTAGATGAAACTTCAGTGGAAACAGAAATGTATATCATTTTAAATTAAGTTACCCTGACCTCTACAGAACAGCTAAGAAGTCCTACAGTCCTATCTTTTAGATGATATTTTAGTCCAGTGACTATTTCAGAAAGTTTAGTGTTGGGTCAAAAGTGATGTTTTGCTGGTTTCATTCCCTGATGACATTTTCTGACAATAAATTTAATTCTTTGCTGTATGTGATAAAATTTCTATTCCTTTTCAGGTTTCTCCTGTGTCAACATCAATTTTTTTTTTTTTTTTTTGGCATGGCTTTCCTATATTTAAATTAATTTTTTAAAATATTAGAGGTTTCTATGAAGTGAAATACTGACTCCTTTCATATAAATTTAATAGGAAGAATTTTCATTTACTTCAGCAGCCTAGCTATGACTTACTATATATAAAGTGTTGACATTCTCAATCCAGCCTCTGGAATTACTGTATAGATACTTTTTTATGTGCATAAGCTAATACTATCAAATCAACTTCCAACCCAGGAAAGGTGTTATGAATCTGTGTCAGCTGGAAACCATTTTGCAAAGCTTAATTTGTAGAAAACAGGAATTATATTTTTGATGGACAAGAATCAGTAAAAATTCAGATACTGCCCAGGTGTGGAAAGGACACTGACAAAAGCAATAAATTTTCCCATGGATGAAATATTTAAATCTTTTTTTGTACAGACCTCATTTTTAATCACATATGGGGAAGAGGATAAAAGACAGGTTTGTTTTGATCAAACTAGAAGATGATCAAGGACTTACTGTAAAGCACTTTGATATTAAAGTGATAAGAGCACAAGAACTATCTAGGGAGATGGAGATGGAAAACCTTCAAATACTCATTTGCCGTTGGATTAGTTTATAGTTGTTCCTTATAAGAAACCTTCTTTAAACTTTATATTTTTCACAAAATAGTGAAACTTTCTTGACTGAGAGCTGACTTCAAGGAACACAGGGGAAATGCATTTGAAAAAGCCTCAAATGAGAACAGAAACAGATTTTGAAGGGTATTTCTACAATTACTTTTGCTTGATATTATGCATCCACTGATGAAATTTCAGATGGCTCTAAAAGGTCTGACCTTGGTTACTGGATGCCAGCTACTTAACTTGCAGTCGAGTCTACTGCTGAGGTCTTCAAAGGGGTTGTACCAGGAAACTTTGTTTTTCACATAGGTGGTACAAAGATGTGGTCAGTTTGAGAAGGGGAAAAGGGCAAGGATAACAGTAATGCTGAGGGGACATCAAGGGGTCCAGGACAGAGAAGTAAACACTATTGCAGAAAGGCCAGCTGCTCAAAGAGTTAAGATAATTTTCATTGATGTTAAAGTCATAGGAGAATAGGATTTATTAAATAATGTATTGAATTTAATTCGCAGATGATGGCTAGTCAGAGGTAACATCTTGAAATTTCAAAGTAAGGTCAAAATATAGTTGACTTTTTGTCTTTTAAACTGTTCCTTTTTAGTGTCGAAACAATTTAAACTTTAGAAGGATTAGGCAAACCACTTTACATCTGACCTAAAACTGTATTTATTTTTTTCTTTTTCCTTTGGGCTAAAATATGAGAGTTGCCCTGTGTGTGAGTGAAGATAAAGGACTTTGGTTTTACGATAACATATATTAGGAAGGGGTGAAGTGCTGACCCTGGTGAATCAGCACCTTGCAACATTGCAATGTCTTATTTTCACTGTTGCCACCATATCTTTTTCTAACCACAGAGTATCTCACAGTTACCTCCAGTAAGAATTTCATGTTCTTTGGTGCTGGAATGAGTCTACAGACACTCAAAGGAGCAAGAAGGATCTACCTAATCATCTGAAACTCAGAACCAAAGTGCATTTGGTATTCAGGAGGCCTTGGGACAACAGAGGTTGTTGTCTTAGTTCCAGGGAGTTTTTTTACAATAACAAAAGGACTGTGAACAAAGGACAGCAAAGACAGATTGAGCAACAGGTCAGGGAAACGGCATAGGCAGGAAATGGAATAAAGAGTAATTCTAAGTATCCACATACCTAAGCTCTTGGCTGCAACATGTTGGAGTACAGTATGCTGTTTTGAATATTTACTCATCACCTCTGTTGAAAGCTCTAACAATAAAAGATATGTAAAATCTAAATAAAAGCAGATTTTTATTCATTGCTGCAGTCTAAGATAATCCATTTATTTCTGTTCTGCAAGGCCTTCCAGTTTTTTCCATGCAAGAAATAAAACAGAGATTAGTATCACTGTAACACTATAAAAGTCTTATGTAAGGTTTTATATTTGTAGACCTGAGATCAGAAATTTCCTTCTCATGGTAATGCCACTAACAATTTCTTAGAGCACGTGTTTTTCTTCTCTGGAAAGAACTCACCAGAGGACCAAGAGTTTACTCTTAAGTAGTGGATATTTTTTGCAATATTTAAATACTTTCCTATGAATAAACTAACGACCCTGCAAAATTCCAGTGTCTGTTTTTACATGACAATAATTTCAAGAGTAGAGCAGCTTTCCTCCACCAACACAATTCATGAAAACCTTTCCAACAAGAGTAGCACCGGACTGTGCTTTCGCCTTGCAGCATATGCTCAGACCCCATGTGGTCCACCAGGATTCAAGATTTCTAATCCTGTGAGCGCTTTCTTTGCAGAGCCCTGATCATGGAGGAGATTTTTCCACTGGGATTTACCACACACTCCGCCTGCAGCCTCCACCTCCAGGTTTCACTTCGGTGTCCTGGGTCTGCAGCGTGCCACGTTGCCTTCCATCCCCAGGCAAACAGTGGCGAAAGCATGGTTTTCACAAACAGCAAACACAACTGAGCTTGAGTTTCTCTCCAGATTGTTCACAGGTTCACACTCTTCAGCCACAGTCTGAGATCGGAATTTCTGACAAAATACGAAGCTAAGAAAATTTCATATGGTGTCAGTTTCTACTGAAAACATTACTTTTAGCTCTGATAAGCATATCGTGAAACAATATACTCAGGACTTGGGCAAACTGCACTGATAACAGTACAAAAAAACAAATCTGACCAACATTAACGTTTAATACAAGAACATAAAGAGAACCACCAACTTTGGGTTTGTAAGCACACCCTTTCCATGGGGACAGTGAAGAGGCAGAGTTTTTAAAAGTGTCCTGCTGCTGCCATCTGGCCGCCAGCCTCCCGCTGAGCCGAACTGGCACTTATATATAGACGCAGCAGTCAGGCAGGGAGGATCGCCTTCCACAAGTGCCGATTTAGTGCCCTAGGAGACAGGCTGGTATAAGGTAAAAGGCTTTTGAAAGTACAGTAGAACAAGAGAAGTGAAGGGAGGGGGAAAGAAAGAAAGAAAGTGGAAGGGAAGGAAAGAGGCCTGCAGACAGGACACAAGCTAGAGGAAAACAGAAGAGGGTAAGTGAAAGAGGCTACGCTGAAAAGAGGAATTTGGGAGGACTTTAGAATGGTATCAAAGTTATTATAGGATGGGAACAAGGGACGATAAACTCCGAATTTCAATTTTCCTCAGTTCCTCTGACTATAAAATAGTAGTATCTCTATGCTTTCATGAGATGTTCCAGGCCAACTGTGCTCTAAACGCCATACATAATTTTACCTTGATCTTATTCAAATAAATGATTTTTCCTTTAAACAAATATACTGCTTTACACAAATGGTTTTGACATCACTGATCTGGAGTTCCATCGTGTGTGCTATTCAGGGATGAGGGCAGCAAAAAAGCAGTGAGTATCACCAAAGCCTGACATTCAAAGAGTAGCATCCATATACACGTGTGTTTGTGGGAATTAATTCAGTGCTAGCACTTCTACATTCAGCTGAGTCAAACGACTTGCCCCAGATGATGCAGGTGAAGCTGTACCTGCACAGAGGGGGCCTGAGAAGTTGTGGGCATTAGGTTCTCATTGAGTTTAATTTAGGTGACTGGTGAAAGTCATTTACAAGTGTCAACTGTTGAGAGCTGTGAGAAAGCCACCCCACAATGTGACACTGTTAGTTATTTCTTCTAAGGGGAAAAATCTTATTAAAACAGCAGGA
>NW_010528668.1:63611-71481 GCF_000687285.1 Phaethon lepturus | reverse complement strand
TGGAGCCCCCGCCAGCGAGACGGAGGGCCACCACACCGACCGCCAAAAACTCTTCCGCTCCTAAAAGCGAGCACGCGCCTTTGCGAGGAGAGAGCCCAGAAACGCACGAAGGGAACTACCGCAGAGCTGGCTCAGGCAAAGCTGTCCTGAAGCCAAATCACGCTAAAACATCATTATCTTTTCGGAAAACTATGCTTGAGCAGTGCCAGCAGGAACCCTGGAACCCATAAACTCGCTCAGGATACAAAAAGCTGTGATGCATTTTAGCCAATAACAAAAATATTGTAGAAATCTGTAAGCTGACAATGTCCGCTGTACAATGCTCTACAATTGTACGATGCCGTACAATACTCTGGGATAATATTGCTTGAAAAGATGAATGGTTCTGTTCCGTCTCCAGTTGTACTTCCTTTGGATAAAGGGAATGAATCATTTAAGACTTGGGCTACCTTATTTGTAACGTTTAATCCTGGAAATAGCCGTGTCGGGAGAAAAAAGCCTGTGTTGGATTTAGCATTTCATTTTGAGCAACTTCTGTAGACAGCTCAAACCCCAGGAAGCATGTAAAGTTCACAGTCAGAACTGCAGAATGAAGGATCCCATTCTGCAAATAAAACCTATTACAAACGTTAAAGCTGATAGAGCTTATATTTTGTTTCTTTCAATTCCTGGGCAGTGCAGCATGTAAACTAATCATGAGGTGTTCGGATTAATACCTGTTCCATATTTCATAAAACATAAGATAGCAGATTTTCTATTCCCTGATTGAAGTCAAAATAAGAAAGACAAACAGCAAAATTGCTTCCCAGTAAAATCACTCATTTGTTCAATTCCATCAAGCTGGTATTTGGTTCTCCAGAGACATGCTCATCTCTAGAGAGTTCTTTTAAGAAGTTACCAAGGAAGTTAATGGAAGACTGAAGCTAATGGCACACTCCAGGGAAAAGAAACTGGAAAATTATGTTCTAAAAAGGAGCATGAGCTGTTTGAGACATGCGTTGCAGAAGCCTTCAGCTCCCCTGCATGACTAGCAAACATGTTTCACTGTGAATTTTCATTCCGTTCTTCAATCAACTTTCTTCTTGCCAAATTCCTCTTCATTTTAAGCTATCTGCAGCAATGTGTTTATCTGGATTCAACAGTGTGTCTACTTAGCACTGTTTACAATAAAGCTCTGGTTTAAAAATAATTTGTCTTACATTATAGACAGTAGGGCAGTTTACAGTATTAGTCTAACGTACGGGTTCAAAATTATAATTCTCGCCAAAAATGAACATAAAGTCAAGTAGACTTTATAAAAGTGAATTTCTCATTTCCACTTATGTTTTTTTGTAACTCGGGATTTTGCATAAGATCACTTTGATAAATTCAGCAGACAAAGTTTTCCGGGAAGAGAGGCTACATCTTCCATTGTGAGCAGCAGCAAACCTAGGTCAGAATACACTTTTCTGAAAAGGGAACATGATGCAAACAGCCTACAGTTTGTTGAGCCCTCTACTGAACTGCTGAAGAGAACAATTAGGAGAATACAAAGGAAATAAGATGGAGTGCTGAATATCCAAAAAATGAGTACAGCTTATTTTATAACTAAAACTCAGTGTAGAACAATAGCGTGTGATGGAGACAGTAATGGAGAAAGTGACAAAAGAATCCGGAACTCTAACAATTAATTGTACAAAACAGTTACTCAAATAAAAGCGCTTTTCTAGGAAGAGGCAGGGTAGAGGAGGGTGGGGAAAATATTTCATAGAGGAATACACAATCCTGAAGGGAACAGAAATGAGATTTTACAAGCCTGTTTGAGCTTATGTCAAACACAAGAACAAAGGAGCATAAACTAAATCTGAGGGAAGGGTCAGACCCTCAAGGAATTTAGGCAGAATTTCTTTAGATAGGGAGTAGTGGATATATAGAATAAAAGGCAAAGGGCAGCAATAGAGGAAAAAAACTATTTCCAGTGGTTATAAAACAGAGCCAGACCTCTGAAAACAGCAAGAAGCATTATGGAGCAAAATTGCTAACAGAGGAAGGGGAGCTGAATGCTTGGGCTTGTTTCCTTCAAGGCTTATTTTATACTTTTCTCCCTCACAAATGCAAGGTGAGTGCTGCAGAAGCCCCATGTGACAAAGAAATACACCATCTCATCACCAGCAGGACTTCTGGCCACCCAGACCCTGGTGACTTCGTGTTCTTACTCAAGTACTTGCTTATCCCACCTTTATTGAAAATTGAAGTCCTCAGGCCCCCATCAAGCTGCCAGCTATCTCCAAAGCCACCCAAAATCCAGAGGTGCCTTCCTTTTTTCAACACTGTTTTTTTTTAAATGTCCCTACAAAGTCTGTTTCCAGGCAGGTCCTGACAATCTTGACCAGCTGGGAAGCCTATGGTCTGTCCCTCTCTGTTGCTCATAGGGATCCACAAACAAGTTTTTCTTCTGCTCACATCACCATGAGCTCGCAGCAGACCGGGAAGATGCAAGTCATGCACAAAACGCAAAGGAAGGCACTTTGAAAGAAAATAAGCCTTGAAGGAAACAAACCCAAGCATTCAGCTCCCCTTCCTCTGTTAGCAATTTTGCTCCATAAAGCGTTACTTCTCGAGGAAGACGACTGGGCAGCTGGGCTGTGGAGATGCCTTGGTGGGTACCACCACAGCACAACGTAGTGCAGCACGCCCAATGCCCTGCACAGGGATCCTACAGCCCGCTCGGGGCTCTTGGTGGTAATGCACCAACATTTACGTATAAAACATGTTGCTGTTCCGGTCCTCACTCCCAATGGGGATCGAGCCCTTCAGACCAAAATCTCCCTTAGAAGTTTACACATCTCACTCCCAACAATTTCAACAGGGCCGAGTGGTCAAGGCCATTTTGATTCTCTAGGCTTAAGAAAATTATGCCTGTAAAGCATGCACGTGAAACAGTAAAATCACTGATGAAGGCGTACACTTCAGCCTCCTGCTTCTGGAGCTTCCTCGGCTGCACGCCTGAAAACATTTTGCCCAGGCTAAACAATCTACAGGCAGCAGTTTGCACTGCTCCCCACGGACAATCACTCAGCAGCCTAATATATTTCAGTAATGATTTTTTCCTAAGATTCAGCTTAAATTTTCTCTTGCTTAATTTCACCCCATCACTCTTAGTTATACCTTCCTGTACCGTCCTAACTATTCTCTCGCTCTTTTTATTTTGGAGTTCAGGCTCCCTTCAAACTTATCTGTGTTTCCCATCAATCATCTTCTAGCAAAGTCATAGATACAGCACTTAGCTTTTTTTTTAATCTTTCCTCATCATTTGGTCCCTTCTGCCCTGATTGCTTTGTTGCTCCTCTCACCTTCTCAACAGTTTGTCAATATTTTCGTAACGATGCGTTTTCGAGGATTTCATGCAATATTGCAGGTGTGTCTTCAGACTGACACCCACCAAACCTATTGCCACTCTAATGCAACGTCTTCATACATAAAAGCCCAAGCTGTATAGATCACCTTTATTTCTGCCCTCACATCCCCAATTCGCTAAAGACACAGAGCACCAGCAATAAATACTGGGGGTTGTAGGACCCAGTTTTCAGGAGGCCCTTGCTTAAAATGCGGCACCAGCGTGCAAAAAAGCCAACACCAAGCTGTTTCCAAATCTGGTCTTTGTCTGCAAGCCAGCTGAGAGTGTGCTCCCAAATGAAAGCAATAAATGCTTAAGAAAAACAAGTAAATTGGTTTGGAGCTTTTTCGGAAAACTGTCTGGAGCATCACCCCAATCAAATTCAGTCGGACAGTCCTGAGCAACCCCGTGCAGCCCCAAAGACCCTTCGGCCACAGCGCACAAAGGGGTGACATTTTCACATCGGGAACCTCGTGCAGAAATAAGGGAAGGTCCGCTTGAGAAAATTCAGGGGTTGCTGTGGATTTTGTTTTTCACTCGGGAGGCTGGGGCTGGAGTACATAAAGGGCAAACCTGTCATCTGTTAAACAGAAGGCCTAGGGAAAGCCAAGCCAAGCCTCTGAATCACAGCGATGCCAAAAGCCCCCCTGCTCCACAGAGCTCTGCCAGACCACCACCCACTCACGCACAGCCCTCGCACACCTACAAGCCCAGGGAGACTGTCAGCTGTTCCTTATCACAGGGACAGAGTCTCGTATTCCCATCAATACAGCTTTAATAAAATTACCCCATGTTATGCACTGGGACACAACAAATTATATTTTCAGTAAATTCTGACACATCTCTCTTTATATTGATAGCTTCTTTCAGGAATTCATTCTCTGGCTCTCTTTTCTCCACGTGTAGCTTAAAAAAAAATAACGTTTACCATGCAGCCACACAATATGCAGTGTGACTCCTGGCAGGTAGTGCTCATATAATTCAGCTAAAGAGAAGTGAAAAGATAAATTTTAGTGCTTGCCACAGTTCAGGCAGTAAAGCGTTAACCCTCTGCTCACCAGGTATCATGTGAGCCATAAGACAATAACTTCACGGACAGATACTACATTCAGTAATTGTTCAGAGGAGAAAAAAACGAGGAGTATTGCAGTTCCTTACCCTTGAATTAGCCCAGACCTGAGCAGCTGCATCTGAAATGAGTTAGCAGGTCATCCTGACTCCTCCCTGCAAAAGGAAAAGCAGCAAGTGAGCATCCAGCCATGGTTCCCTCATGCAGCTTTCAGAGCTACATATATATCATCTGTTTCTTCATACTCTGGTTCTTTCCCAAAGACTTACCCATCAGAGCCTCACCAACTTAACTACAATCTCTACAATCGCATTTGCCATTCACTTCAGTAATGCCCAAGTGACCAAAATCAGGTCTATGGACTTGCCTTACATCATACTGAATGAAAGAAGAGGCAGTGTGTATTAGCGGAAGGCATTATGACAAAAAATTTCCTTTCAGAGCTTTACTTAATTTAGTTTGTTTAAAGTTTTACCCACATGCAAAGCCCTGGTAAAACAGAGTGGGGTGTATAGAGACAGTTGCAGGGAGTGAATTTCCACGCCTAAACTAGTTACTGCTCATTCACTGAGCAGCATTACTTCTACCTGCTCTTAACCTATAGTAATTACAAAATTGAGCATGTGAGCTTAAACCATTCATTTCAGTTCACCCAAGGGACAGTGCCAGGCCGCATAAATTCCTGAGACACAAGGTACTAAAAACGAAAAGGAGAAAAGGACTTGGTGAGTGTCCCTTCCCCCGGCATGCCTGTCATTTGCATTTGTTTGCGCAAATCCCAAGGCGGTTACAAATTTCAGATGTTAGCTATTCTCCCGAAAAATGCTAGGGAAGAAAAGTAACCTGCGGTGAAGCAAGGTCAGGGCCGGCGTAGAGGTGAGGCAGGACAACTGATCACAACTAGCCAGGAATAATGCAATACTCTGTTAGTAACTCTTTGGGTCAAACCTAGATACTGCATGTATAGCTGGTTTGGGTTACAACACAGAAAAGTAAAACCACTTACTTCATAAGCCAAATTTCTAGAAGATAGTTGCCACACCAGTTCAAAATACTGGTCCATCTAATGCAGCGGAGGGGACTTCCTACCGGAGCTTCAGGTTTTTAGAGGAAACGCAAGAAGCCCGTGGCAGGCAAACAGAATAAATGTACATAGGATAGATCGCTTCCCGGAGCCTCTTGATTATTAATTTGCTTAGACCCTGAAGCCTGAGAGCTTCGTTCCCCCTAAAGCCATGTACACTTTATCAAAGGTAACTTGGAAGAGACTACGTAAACATCTAACTCTTTCTCAAGATTCACTAGCTACTTGGCTTGGACTGCACCTCATTGCAACAGGCCTTTTAAGAAGAGTTCAAATATCTCCTTTTTTAGGCTGAAATGCGCATTTTATACGTTTAATCGGGTGTTCTTTTATTCAGGTGTCATGAGAAGAAGCAAAGTGCTTCTGGATTTACCTTCTCAATAGCATCTGTTACCTGCCGTACTCCTGTCACGTCCCTTCTTGTTTACCTTCACCTAAATTAAATAGCACCAATCTTTTCACTCTCTCTTCATTCAGAAGTCTCTTCACATCTCCACAAATTTCCATCATCCCAGTGCAAGCTCTGTTATCCCTGCTGCTTCCTTTTGGAGTCAGAATAATGAGAACTGAAAACAAAGAAAGGTTTTTATAATAACGTCATTCTAATAGTCTCACTGTTATTTCACTCTCCCGACTGATACCTTTCATTTGATTTTTAACCACTGCAAGGCACGGAGGGGAGCCCTTCACTGGGCTGTCCAGGGTGATGCCCACGTCTCTTTCACAAGTGGTTACGGTGGATTGGGAATCAGTAATGTGATCCAGATCTTCCCTCGTAATCTCTGTCATCTCTGCTGATACCAAATGCCCCAGAGCCTCTGTTTATTCACTCTGTCAGACCAAAGAAGCTGATTGCATTTACTACTCTCCTAAGGCCAAGCCCCAAGGATTTTAGTCCTTATATTAAATCAAACTTGTCCTGGAGGCAGTGGGAGTTTGCCAGAGCACAAAGACCGAGTCAAACTCAGCCCTTCAAACTCAGAGCGGCTCAGACCTTGTTTGTAACAAGCACTGTGGGGCCAGAAGGTCAGAGGAGTGGGAGAAGCTGTAATTGCAGAACATTGATTGCCAAATCGCCAGCGCCGTGTCTCCATACCTTGCAAATCCTGCCCCCCACACACAAGCCCTTCACTTCCGTTCTGCTGGTTTTGAAAAGTGAGGCTGCAGAAAGGTTTAGAGATGGCAAAAGCCCACCTCACCCCAGACGGTCTCCTTGGCCGAGTCGGCAAGCACACGGCTCCAGCCCCACGCGCTGACGCGGTAACGCAGCCCTGGGCAGCTTTGGGGGGGGTCTCGCTCCTCGCCCTCGCGCCCTTCTCAAGTGCTGTGCTCTGTTTCCCATCACCTAACATCAGTCGCGGGTTTGCCGTTCGTTACGAGCAGCCTATGGCTTGTTGCACCCGAGAACACGGGCTGCCCTTGGCGAGCATTTCTGGCAACCGCACGCTCTCTTGGCCAGGCTGGTAAGCAGCACACCTCTGGCCAGATGTGCTGAGGGGCTCTACGGTCTCGAGGCACCAGGGCAGAGAGGGGGTCACGCTGGCAGGATTCGGCCCCAGAAACAGCCCCAGCGGCGCGTCCTCGGTCACGGCAGCGCTGATGACACGTGGCAGCAGGAGTCGGTACCGATGACCGCAGGCACGTCCCACTGAGGCACTGGGGTTTGGTACAGCCAAAACTGCCTTCCGGGGCGAACCCCCAGACGCAACATCTGTGACAAGTCACCGCATCCGTCCACTCAAGCTGCCTGGCCCGGAGACCCGCACTGGCACGTGCTGGCTGCCTTAAATCTGTGAGGAAACACATTTTGAAAGACTCACCAAACATTTTCTCTGTTCTCCTCATTTTATATACTTTCTGGTGCATATAGACGCATATATCAGCTTCTTCTTGGAACCTAAGAGAAGCAATAGGATTTTATTGACTGCTAGAAAAATATATTTTCATGTGTTTATATAGCAGATACTTGTATGTATTGTTAGGCACTGAGCCACTTTGTTGCTACCTGTTATTAAAATAAAATTTAATAATCTGTATCCATCAACTGTAGCCACCATTGACCAACAGGGACCATCTCTCAGTCATCATCCATTTCTAGCATAATGAATATATTTGTACGAAATACACAACGGACATTTCAATTCCTGATACTACTGTCCCTGTGCCATTTGCATTTGTTATTTGTATTCATGAACATCTCCAGAACTAGGCAAGAAAATAAAATATTTCTTTTTCTTCAGGAATTTGAGTGAGTTGTTAGACAGTGGGTGGCAGGATATGTTCATGATCCAGCCTTTCACAGGACAGACTCGCACAATATGTAATAACAATAGTAAAAAAA
>NW_010528668.1:63206-63570 GCF_000687285.1 Phaethon lepturus | reverse complement strand
CACTCTTTCTGTTTGGCCAAGCATGATGGGCTGAAGCATGTTGCTGAGTTAGTATCATAACATCAGTTTAAAAATCAGCTCATATTATGCCTGACTTCTGAAAAAGGAAACACAAGATGACCAGAAAAAGATAGAAAAACAGTGTTCTACTTCTCCAGTTTAGATGTCTTGCTTTTTGGATGGTCTTGTTTTCCTGACGTTCTCCCTTGGTTTTTGTTTTGATATACTTGTTCTTCTGCACAGCCACAAGAAGAAAATGCAAGATCTTCTGAAATAGGATGTGTCGTGGTTTAAACCCAGCCCAGCAACTAAGCCCCACGCAGCCACTCACTTCACTCCCCCACGGTGGGATGGGGGGGCGAAT
>NW_010528668.1:61989-63175 GCF_000687285.1 Phaethon lepturus | reverse complement strand
GTAAAAGTGAGGAAACTCATGGGTTGAGATAAAGACAGTTTAACAGGTAAAGCAAAAGCCGCGCACGCAAGCAAAGCAAAACAAGGAATCCATTCCCCACTCCCCATGGGCAGGCGGGTGTTCAGCCATCTCCAGGGAAGCAGGGCTCCATCACGCGTAATGGTTTCTTGGGAAGACAGACGCCTTCACTCCGAACGTCCCTCCACCCCTTCCTCCTTCTTCGTCCCAGCTTTATATACTGAGCATGACGTCATATGGTAGGGAATATCTCTTTGGCCAGCCGGGGTGAGCTGTCCCGGCTGTGTCCCCTCCCAGCTCCCCGTGCACCCCCAGCCTGCTCGCTGGCAGCCCAGCACGAGAAGCTGGACTGTCCTTGACTGCTCAGCAACAGCTCAAAACATCAGCACGTTATCAACATTTTCTCATCCCAAATACAAAACACAGCCTCACACTAGCTTCTGTGAAGAAAACCAGCTCTATCCTGGCTGAAACCAGGACAAGATGCCATTGTCAGGGTGACTCAGTGATGTCTCAGGCCCTGGAATTACTTCATTCATGCATTTCTTTAACTCCATTTCAAGCTGATGACCTTCCGTCATATACTGTGCATAGGAGTTGTAGGGAACTATTTTGTTCACATCATGTTGAAGAAAAGAATGTAATGTCATACATAAAGATGCTTTATGACTTTATGTAATAGAACGGGACAGGAGAGGAATTAAAACATTAACCCATAGCAACCCTGGTTGGATTTTGGTCTTAGTACAGAAAAAAAATCTCAACTGAATGACAAATGTGGATTATTTAAAGGTCTGCCAGATGACACAGATATGCTGTTTTGCCAAAGCAAAATGCAGTATTAGTCTCTGTTACCAACTGGGTTATCTCACTAACTTTTTATTAGCTCGAGACACTATTTGGTGCAAATCAGTATTCTGGGGAACCCTAATGTCACATAAACAACACATGGAAAAAGCTGCGTGTCAGCTACACTGGAGAAAACTACCCAAAAGCAATCCCACCGCTAAGAATTAAAACAATAGGTACAGAGCAGCAAATTAGATCTTAACCCAAGCACACAGCACAAGATCACAGTGGGGCAGAGCTAAAATAGTTCTGCTAAAGGCTAGCGGAGAAAGGATACCAAAATGGGGTTGAAAGTAATAGGCTTATAAATCTGACATCC
>NW_010528668.1:39489-56989 GCF_000687285.1 Phaethon lepturus | reverse complement strand
GAAACCGAAGGGCGCCAGCCCCCGGAGCTCACCCAAAGGGCACGCGCTCAGCACCGGGCTCCGCTGCTCGCTCCTGAAAGGCGGAGGACTCCCGGCTGGCAGGGGGTAGGGACTGCCACTGCTGCCCACGGGGCACGGCCGGGAAGTCTTACGCCCCCCACCGGCCCGCTCTCAAGAGCTAAAGACAGATGCTGCCATTTCAAGGCGCTGTTTGTAAGCATTCCTACACCGCAGCTGACGAAGGCCCACGCGCAGCAGCGCGGTGCGGCGGGGAGGGGAGGTGCGACAGCCTGGCACCGGACACCGGCTGAGGGCCAGGAGCCGAAACGGGCACGTGCTGCTCTCGGGGAGGGGGTTGTTTCTCGCCACTGAGGCGACGCCGCCAGCGGTAGCTGCTGGTGGTAGCCCACAGCCTCCTCGGCGCGCTCCGCCTCGCGCGGGCAGCATCGGGCGTCTCCACGGTGCAGAGAAGCCCCAGTCTGGCACAGCATCGATTTTGCTGTTAACAGTCTTCAGTCATTTTCCTGCTCGTTTGTTTTTGTTTAGGTGCTCCAACAAAAAGCAGTAAGTTAGTTATGTCAAGTGCAGAACAAGAGCAAGGCCCCGCGTTTTCCCACTGCAGGATAAGCAAGAAACTTATCTTTGTCCAGCGCAAACACTTTCTCATACCAGAATAACCACCACAAATACCATGTAATTGTTGACATATGAGAGCTTTTCCTCTGCATTTCCCAGAGCTTCCCACGATGCCTTGGCTAAGATCCTCTCTGCAGTAACTTTTACACTGATGATATTTTTTTTTCTCCTAACAAACTTTGCCAGCTGCCTGGAAACTCCGGGCAGCAACCAACCTTCTCCAGTCAGATGCTGTCTCCATATTTAAGCCCTTGAGAGTATCCAAATTAATGGAAAACTGCCTGTATAGGGTCTGGCAGGGATGGGGTTAACTTTTTTCGTAGCAGCCCCTTCCAGTGCTGTGTTCTGGATTTGTGGCTAAAACAGCCTAACAGAGCAATGTTTGGGGTGTCGCTGAACAGCGCTTGCCCAGCCGTAAGGCTTTCTCTCTTTCCCACCCTGCTCCGCAGCCAGTAGGCTAAGGGTGGGCAAGAATAAATCTGCTGGAAGATTTAATTACTTTTGACAGATTACTAGCAAATGAGACTCACCTTTGCAGATTCTCCACCGCCACTCAGCTCTTTAACCATTAGTAGCTCCTCTGCATGTTGCTTGAGCCACCAAGGAGATCTGGGATTTAAGTATAGGTCAGACTGTACATAAAGTTTATAGATATTATTGATAAACACTTCAATAAGTTAATCAAGTCTTAGTCAGTAGTTGTTTTGGCTAGAGAGTGCATATCACCTCTCTAGTAGAATTTATCTCACAGATGGCATATTAACTTTTTATTAATCATAACAGGAACTTGACTATCAACTACGGCCAAGCTCATGCCTGTGACAGAACAGTGACATGTTCTGCAATGGTCAGTTCAAACCCCAGAGGACAGCCTGCCCCAGCAGGAAGTGCTTCCAGGAGGAGAACCACAGACTTCAGTATTTGCCGTGTTCTCTCTACCTGGCGGGAAGTAGCCCAAAGGTTTTTTTGGTGCCTTGCTTTTTTTTTTCCTGGTGTTTCCTGCCCTGACACACACACACACACACCCCCCCCAGTATTTTTTCATTCAGTGAAAAATTGAATTAATCTGTAAGCTCTCTAGAGGCACTCCTTAGAACTCCAGTGAGTAATAATTAAAAAATAATTTAGCTGCAGTCCTAGCATACCTTCAGCATAAAAGACAGCAAACAAACAACAGAAAAGTGCCTTTTCTCTCTAAGATCTCCTGGACTCCTACCTTACGTGGAAAATGACGCCCATTGCCCATGACCAAAGAACTTTCAAATAAGCATTACAGAAACCATTAACTGTTTTATCAGAAATGCTAAACAAGTAATTCAATTCGTAATTACTTGGACAAATACCACATTAGAACAAGATTTCTGAGGAAACAAATGATGCAATAAAGTCAGGTTCAATAAAATCATGGTGATATCCCCTCATGGCTATGCATAATGTCCTTGTCATTAAGAAATGAAAAATTACTGGTGGACAAATCATGCTGTATTGAAGCACTTGAGCCTTTTGCCAAAGTGAAACCTGAAATAAATCTTGGGTGAGTTAGTAACGCTTGAATTTTTTAGGACTTATTACTACCGTGTTCATTCCTTCTTATATTTGCTGTACAGAAGTATCCATTTGGATTATTAAAAGTGTGTCATGTTCTCAGTTATCACCACCGTCATTATATACGACAGTGAACACATATAACCATAACACAAAAACTAACTTTTCTAGAATTCTAGCCCTGACCCTGACAAAAACTCCCTACCCAAGACATTTTTCATTCAACGAACAGAGATCCACTCAGTGAAATGCTATTAGTCTAGTAAACCCTTTAAGAGTTCATTTTTTGTTCAGGTATTAAAATAAAATACCAGGTAATATTCCAGTGTTGTATAAGTTCGGAGGGAAGAGTTTAGTAAATCATTATTTTTGTAATGGCTGAAAAAAAAACAAATGCTTTTTTTGGTCACTACTAAACACACACGTATTTACAAAATACATACGTCTTGTGCTCTGCTGACATACCACAGAATTTAGCCTGAGATGGCATCCATTGACTGAGAATCCTTACAAAAATATCATTAAAGTTGGTTTTAACCAACTCTGTGGAGAACAGAAGTCCAAAGCATAACAAGAGAGCCTTGAAGACATACATTCTTCAAACACAGCCGAAAGCCCACTCCCTCAACAAGCAACGTTTTGGTAGATGTACAGACACACACTTCCTTAGCCAGTCTTGGGCAACGGTGCATTTGTGGAGCCATGACATCACATTTCTCAACCCTGCTGCCCAGGGAATTTTTTTTCCATCTCAGCTTTTAGGTCAGTGAAAGAAATTAAGAGCAGCGTCAGCATCCTTACACTGAAGAGCGCACTTCGGGAGGCCACAAGGCTTGGAAGAACTTCCCTTCCTGCTCAGTGGGCCAGCCTTTTGGCAGAACCTGCAGAAAGCAACGGCCAGGCAGCACGCTTGTTTCCTTTATACCCCCTGCCCATAGGTACCTCACCTGTGGAAGGCTCCCATAACCCTCAAGCTTAGCGTTCCGTGGGGCACTAAGGGCTCAGGGGGAAACCTCACGGCTTTCACCAGGGTACGCTGTTCCAGAAGGGTAGCTGGGTGCCCTGCTATCAGCTTGAGTCTTCAGCTATTTAACACCTTATAAACACGTCTGTGTTTAGCAACTGAGCTTTTTGATATTTGATAATTTCCATCAAGCTACCTTCTGAGCCCAGAAGCAAAGATAATGGAGAATCAGCATGAGTTTCTTTGAGGGAAGGTAAAAGGAGAGCGAGACATATTCTTGTGCATTTGTTACTCATATTTTTGGGAGTTATAGAACTTTAGTTTTGCAAAGCAATTTTCTGACTTTCACTGACAAACAAATCTGATCTGAAAAATCTTACATCAGCAGGGTTGGTTTGCAGATGTTATTTGCACCATTTATTTATCAAAAATAACTAGAAAATGTTTTTAAAACATCATTCCAGACTGTACAAATAGGAATGTGACATGGGCTGTCTGTTTTACTTATACTGTTTTACTGCTTCATATTCTGAGCAAACAGAGAGGCTATTTTCCCCAGGGGTTCAGGAGGGCATACTATTTCATTTCTTCAGAAAATTGTTTCTCTGGATTTCAATCTTTTTAGCTAGATATGACAAAATATTATATCAAGAACACTTATGCTTTTTATCAGCTCTATTTTCAAAGCATAAATAATAGATCAGTATACATTTAAGTCAGGTGACCAAGTCTTATTTCAGAAATCAAATAAGCATTTTGCAATTTTTAAATGATGCTGTACATTTTCACTATAGTATCATTATGCCTTTAAAATGCTTTCAAAAGACCAATTTATAAGCATGGAGCAATTCTGAAGATATTTCACTAGTGTTAATAATACCTCACTCAGGTGGCATTCAATTTTCTGAATCCTTGGGTTAATGAGGCAAATAAATCAAAATTAAATTGGCCTTGGAAAAAAAAAAATCAAGCAAAATTGCATCTATCACATTATACATCCTGAGACTCCTTCAGTATGGTTCACAACGGCTAACAATATTCCAGTCTCAGATCCATTACACTTACTCATAACACAGTCTGAGATTTTGAAATCAAACAGATCAGACTTCATGACTAGATGTACATAACACCTTATTGGAACGTATCAGGAGTATTCACAAGAAGTTGCACACAGTTTTAGTCGAGTACTTTCCATGAAGCGTCCCTAACTTTCAGCTGCCCACCGTTTGTTCAATAATCTCACAAAAACTCCTTCCAGGAGGATTTCACCGTTGCAAACCGGTAAGTTTTAAGATAAGCCTTAAAAAGAAAATACATTCTGCACCCAGGTTGTCATTCACCATCTATTTAAAAAAGCCCCAGCAGCACACAGCTGTAGCCAAACAGCTGAAACAAACAAAAATCCTAGCATTTTGGAAAAATAAATACTTCTAGTCATATTGCTGTAGTAGGAATGGTGGAAAAAATATTACTTTCACTCCCTTCTCAAAAATATGAGAGAAAGGAAATATTTTCCAGATCCTGTAAGAGGGATTCTACTGTTGGGGAATACCAGTGTTGCCAGTTCTTTAAATAAAATGGTTAATAATATACAATACAGAGAGGAACTAAAGATGCCCAAGTTGTTATCAAAAGTAATAAATTCAGCATGAGCAAACAACAATCAACAAACACCGACATGCAATGGACACAGCGGCTGCCATTGTTTTGCTGCTGTTACCTGTAGCCCATGCACTTCTCTACCCATGGAATCCCCTGCCCGCACAAGGGCATCCTTTCTCCATAAGGAACTTCCTACAAACACAGAGCCCCAGTTGAGAAACAAACTTCCACACTGAGCTGGTGTAACCACCTTCATCTGCTCAATCTGCTGCATAGACTCAAGATTTCCATATACACACTATTTACATTTCTTTAATGGAAAACACTGCACAAAAGTAGGTTGGGCATTTTTCTTTCTTTTTTTTTTTTTTTTTTTTACAAACTAAGCTAGTACTATTAACTAAACTTAATGAAAGTACGCAAAAAAGCTTGAGGGTTTTTTTTTGTTGGTTTTTTTTTTTTTGAAGTAGTTAAGAGCCCACGTGCCCTTATGGGGCACAGGTTGAAAGCAAAAAGGAACAGCACAGAAACATATTTTCACAATTTCCCCAGGCAGCACCTTCCTTGTGGCTTTGCAAAAAAGCTTGTATGGCCAAGAGCTTGATTAGGAGTAACTTATGTGATGATCTAATACATGTTTTGCTTTTCCTTCCAGAGAACAAATGATACCACAGACAGTCAAGAATTTTCTAACTGTTGCTAGAAAAGTAGTAAGAAAAATCTGTTGGAGACACCCTTCCATTCTGATGAAGCTTTCATTACAAAAGTTTTTAGGTTTATTGTCAATCTACAACTAGTGTGTATGCACAGCAAACGAGCAATCTCCGCAGCCAGGAGTTAAAAGAGAAAGCTGCTTTAGAGAAAGCACTCGCCCCTCTGCTCATGGCAGATTTGAGAGACGGGCTCCATTCAGTCCCCATCCCACATAAGCAACCTGGGTCATCTGCCTCCTGCACCAGGGTCCCACAGCCAAACTTTGTTGGGGACGAGGGGTTCCAATTTCTGACAGCTTAAAGAAAACCATTCCAAAAGGCGTTGATTTCACCTCAATATAAAACAAAATATGCATTTTCCCAGTTCCTGAACTAAGTCAGTGCCTAACTCCAAGCATGCCAACACCGCTCAGTGCTCAGCTGCTGAGGAAGCAGATATTTTAGAAGACCAAGAAGTTCTATTTCAAGTTATTCCTTCAAGTTTTGGTCATGACAGACAGCATTGGTAGAAAGTCACCACTCAATGGTTACTCAGTTGCTTACCCGGAAAGACACAGTAATTTTATTCTGATTTTTTAGTCCACAGAACAGAAGTTGCAACTGCTGTCAGTCCTCTTGAGGCTTTATGCATTTTGGCAAGGAGTATCGACTTGTGTCTTTATAGCACCTACCAGGCAGTGGTTGTGCACTATGGTTACCCAAATAATTTTTAACAACAGGTGAGGAAGAAGGCTTGGAAACTAAACCAAATGTATCTTGATCTGCTATTGCTGGAGCAGCTAAAACAGCCTTTCAGATCAGTATGTGGTGCAGGTCCGAGAGACTCTCATATGTTCTGAAAGGCACTTAAAAGCATCTAAACTTGCATTACCATCATGCACGTAACCAACTCTTATAAGTATTATCATGGGAACAACATGAACACATCAACTGTTTGCAGGATCAGGCTTTAACCGTAAATCAGAATATGAAACTTAGATTACATTAGAGAACAACAAAAAGGGTTAAAGGAACTCTCCCCGAAAAAATTATTGTAAGGAGGCCAATGGCATAAGACTTCTTTCTACCACTGAACCAACCTTAATTTAAAAGCCAAGATTCATTTGAAAACATTCACCTGTAAATCAAAGAGTCCCCAAAGATTAATTTCTGCATTTACACTATTTGCAAAATATATTTAACTTAGAGGCATCCTTTTCTTCCTGAAATAATTGCTTACAAGATGAGAACTAAAACACAATCTCAAGTGTAGTAAAGGTAATTGCTGCACTTACTGCTTGTGTCACGTTGATGTATTACTACGTATCAAAGGTCACAGTTCTGTACTCATACATTATCAAATTTGAAAGAGCAATATTCGATTCCGACCAACCTTTAAACTGCCCAGAATGTGTGCGAAAATGGAGGTCGGGCTAACTTGAGTTTTAAAAAAAATGAACCAAAGTTTCGGAAGCTGAAGGGTCAATCAAGCCAGACTGACAGGGTTAGATGTCACTTCTCTGCGCCTAAGACTCCCTTGGATTATCAATGAGGTGCAGTACACTGATCACAAGCTAAAGCAGCTGTGCTAATGAAAATGAAACAGTCTGAAAAAATTAGGTAATACAGGCCTGTGACACAGGGCAGCACCTTGTGGACAATAATGCAGGAATAAGGACATAAATCACCATTTAGATACAAGTTTTGTTGCAATACCCACCCTGAAATGTATGTGTCTACAGAACAGCAGGCCAAAATCAGCGTCTCCACAACTCCACAGCCTCCTCTGAAGTTGCCGATTTTTTATACTGAGTCAAGGCAGGTTTTCCGTGCCTCTACTTCAATGCACACACCGAATTTTGCAGTCGTATGCCAGCCTGACCTTTGAGGGCGGGTGGCTGGCTCTTCGTGCCATGAGCCAGGAGTTTGCACAATTGGTTGTAGCACAGATAAATGGGTCTTATCAGAACCTACTCAGCCTTGAACAACTTTCTTTTCCTACATATATGCCAGTCTAACTGGGGCGGGGGGCTGCACTGAAGAAGCTGGGGCACCCTCATCCTTGTTTTGGTAACATATGAGATCCTTTAAAAAATTAAAAAAAAAAAAAATCTATGAAAGACAAGTACAGCCAGCACAGAATGAACTACTAAGCAGAATCATCACCTTAAAACAGTAAATCACTACTATGCAGCCTGACTCTTATCCCAGCCATCATCATAATCCAGATCAGATGAATATTCAATAGCTTTTTCCTCAAGAAGTTACATACACAGCAAAGGCAGCATGTATTAAAAACAACAACCTATATAATTTGATTTCATACTCTTTAAAGTTTGCTTCACTGGGTAAAACAATACATTTCAAAAGGGGAGCACAAATTTAAATAATTTCTCAGTTACAAGCAGAAAAGGTAAGACAGACATTTCATTAAGTCTATTAGACCCTAAGAATTCACACGAATTAATGTCTTTGCCATTGATTTTAATGAAGTTTCAACTGCAGGTGATGTAACCTCTGGTCAAGGCCACAGCTAGGATTAAAATGATACTTCTGATTAAAGATACTGTTTATAGCGCATAAACACACATACCCTTTACCAATGCAACAACTAGGCTATTACAACAATAAGAACTTGAACTATAAATATACAGGATCTCCTGTTTAAATAAAAGCTCAATATACAAAAAATACGATTTCAAACATTCCTCAAGAAATGACAACTTTCACATTTCTTCTAAAACATCATTTGAAATCATTTTCTTAAAATGCATTTTCTTGGTGCTTTTGTAAAATGTTTTTCTTTGTGTGCTGAACAAGTCAAAATTAAGTTTCGTCAGCTGAGTAGTACTGGAAGCGATGCAAGGAATTAGAGGGCAGACCATTTCAGGAGAGCTGGAAGGCCTTTGTTGCTTGAGTTTTCTACAAATCCAGCATCTCTGTTTTCATTTAAGCAGCAAAACGGAGAGAGAAAGAGAAAAATAATTATTATTTCAATATGTTTCAAATTTAGAGATGAATTTGAATTTACAAATTGGATACCCAAAATTGCCAGATCTCCAGTATCCGCACCCCTTGTTTTCTCCTATACCCGATTATTTCAGGATTTTGCTGCATGTCTTTCTCTCTGGCAGTTGCAATCTGCCTTTTGCAAGTTATTTTTGTCACACAATAAAAGGAGAACACATGATTTCACAGTGGCAAAGGCTTATGAAGCCCTCCTGAAAAACATTAGTAATTGTTTACCAAGAATCCTAGCAGTACCCCACTAGGTATGTATAGAGGCAGTCCTGAAACAGGTTTATTTCTACAGTGACTACAGTGAGAAATAACTAGTATTAAGAGAATCGGTCAGGACCCTCCCTTCTATGCAAAAATTAAGTCACGATCAAATTGATTTCATGCAACCTTGAAAGGGTTATATTATGATTCAGTGCTTTAGATTTTGCACTGTTGTCAAGTTAGATAATCTATCAAGAATCTTAGAAGTGTTTGCTTTAATCTCAAAACCCCATGGTTTGAGAGCAAATTATGGTATAATCAATAAGTTTCATTTTAAAACCCTTCTCTATCCTGCCCATCATACACCTCTCTAGGTCTTATTCTTGCAGAGAAAAGATTGAATGTGACCTGACAGGACCCCAGAGAGGTTCACAAATCAAAAGCAATGGCGAAGAAAAGTCAAATTCCTTGAGACTCACATTCTTAAGGGACAACTCAATTTTATTTTATTTTTTAAATGCTGGAGCGTAGCAGTTCCTACTGTTAAACGCTATTATAAGAAATTCCCACCTACTCAGGATGCCATCCTTTCCTCCACAGAGCCAGAATCCCGAGCATGAAGTACACTTAATTTCAGACTACCAGACACAGTCTCAAGCATGGCACACTTCTGATGGAAGTGTAGTTTGTCCTCTGACAGCAGCTTTGGTGCATTACTACACAGCAAGACCTAGAAGACAACCACCCTGTGCCAATCAGACCCCTAAGAACATTAGCACTAGAAGAGTCAGCTTTAATTCCTCACCTTCATCGCCCTCCACAAACTTGACACCTGGGAACTCTGCCTGAAGACTACACGCTGGGAGAGCGCAGCGCTGCCACAGAGCAGTAATTAAGAGTTTCGCCAACGCTTTCCTTTCGGTGAATCAAAGCTTTCTGACAACAGCCAAAAAGCTCTTCTGTGAACTGATCCTGTCACTTAACGCATTCTTAAGCAAAACCAGGAAAGGCGCACACCGTTAGAAAGAATCCATTGCTCACGGAGTGATCTGCTATTGCCCTCTTGTTCTCAAACGCCATTTTAAACCTTATGCCTCCTGCAAGGCTATTTGCCCAAATTATTAGAACATTCAAACTTCCAGTTTGAGTTATTCATAGAAAACTTACTTTCCTCCTAGCGTTTATGCACTTGATGTATTTGTAGCCTTTTTTTAAATTAGTTTATATTAGACTTGTGTCTTCCAGACAGTCTCCTATGCACTACAAACATAGGTGAAACTTCAGAGGCTCACTACACCGGAAATCTGGACAGGTTTGCAACTATCAATTCAAGAAAGTAACTGAAGCATGAGACACTGAGATTTGAGGCACTAACTTTTAATCATGTGACTAGACAGGAAAGAACATCTTAAGAGGTATTAGGCAAAAAAACAATCCGCAAGACACAGAAGGAAATGCAGGCCTGAAGATTTTGCTTGAGAACACCCAGTGAACTGGTCAAATGATTAATTGCCAACAAAGATGCAAAATAAACCTTCAAGGGGGTGGTTCTACTAGAACATACACAGAGAGGCCATTCCTTACCCCATAGACAGTCTCCCTCATTGTGGAAGACCTAACAAAACCTCATTCCAGAAGCAGTTTATCTAGAACTTTCTTTACATCCAGTACCCTTGTACCGAATATGTTCAGACTTTATAAAGATTAAGACTTTTGAAGTTTTTAATAGCAGATTTCACTATTGAATAATGAACAGTTTCCTCTGGCCTACTTATTCATCCATCACCACAGATCCACAAGTGTACAAATATTGCTAAGTTCAGAACCACGCACCAGAGAAGTGTTTCTCCTAGCCTTCGAAGGTTAATAATGTTATAAAAATTAATTACTGCTACAGTTTAACTAATCCTAGAAGTAGAAAAGAATTTCTAAGTTTTTATTTTTAAATAAAAAGGATAAGAGCAACCTTGCTACCATCGTCTCTAGTAATAGCTAGCCAGTCTTATTTTAGCGAGTTAATCTCATCTGGAATTAACTCTAAAAAAGACAAGAAGTTTCTCTGATATGACTCATTGTCACGAGTTGCATCCTTATAATAATTGCATCCTTATTATTTCTGACATAAGAACATGGTATTAACCTGGGGTATGTGCTGCCATGTAGTAACAGCCAAACCCTGCTACATTGTCTGGAAAATCTTTTCAAGCTCTTATCTTTTTTCTCTCTTAAGACCTTGTTCTGACAGACAAACCCACTCTCCCTCCGACCCCCCAATCTGCTTCACTGTCGTTCTTTTCTTTAAATCCTTCCATTGGCTTCTACGCATGCACCACGTGGCGTTCAACTTTCTTGTTCTTGACTTCAGGGCAACCATATGCGCCACTAGTTATAAGCTTTTGATAACCTCTAGACCAGTCCATAAACCACCAGCTTCCACATCATCTTTCTTTGCCTTTCCTTGTGAGCTTCTGCTTTTCCTGTGTGTAGGCTCAACAGCTTTCTTGAGACAAACCATCTTCAGACCAAGTTTCCACTAAATGATCTATTTCTGTCAAAGTGTCCAAGGGTAATCAATTGTGTTCTCCTTTACAATAAATAATAGAATTTGAAGTAACATTCCCTCATTTCCCTGTTCTGCAGGCTTATTAGTAAAACTTAAATTTGACCAACTGACTCATTTCAATTTATTTTGAACTAGAACACTCATTTGTCTTTCATGGCAGATTTTACATAGCCCAGATAATTTCTCCCTAATATATAAGCTACATCTGAATAAAAGGAGACCTCTAATTATTCACACTACTTCAGAGGCAATAAAAACATGGCACTACCAAGCTTGCCAAGTATTACTATCCCACTCAATTTTGCTTTTTATCCAGGCTGCAGCACGAAAGGGGGCTTGTATAACACCTCTCAGAAATGAGATTTTCACAGGAGCAGGCTTTTAAATAATTTTGAAAAAAATAAGAATCAAGTACACACTAGGAAGTCAGAATACAACAAATCATGGAACCATAGCGTTTGGTATATTTTTCCCTCTACCTTCTTCCATCTCATCTTTTGAGGGTCAGTCTGCAGTTGGAGTAAGTATCCCTGACAATTGCTGTACCTTTTCGCTCTACATACTCTTACTTCCAAGTTTTTTGGTGTTAGAAAGTTATGACTAAGTGTGGCTGCTGCTGTTCACTGGCAGGTATTTTTGGATTTCAGTCACAACTCCTATTGGACAGGCATCTTTTACTACTGACACACTTGCAGTAGACAGAAGCCAAGAAGCAACGGCTTCAGAAACAGAATCCTCTTCTCACATTCCTATCATGTCTGGGGCACACGGACTTGGCAGAAGTAACATGAGAATGCTTACTGTAAGTTCAGGAAAGCCCAGAGTCTATTACCTATCGTATGTATCTCCCTGAGCCTGAATTCACTTACAGACCAATTAACCCTCTACTCTCACTTGCTATAGCTGATTAAAACCCTGAAAATGTAAAAAGTTAAAACCAGATCTTTCTCTACCAAAATACCAGGACATCCTTAACACCTTTTTCAAGCCTTCTGTTGTGCTTTAACCCCAGACAGAAACTAAGCACCACACAGCTACTCACTTGCTCCCCCCAGCAGGATTAGGGGAAGAAAATTGGAAGGGTAAAAGTGAGAAAAATTGTGGGTTAAGAACAGCTTAATAATTGAAATTTATTATTATTTAATGAAAAGGAAAATAACAAAGAGAGAGAAATAAAATCCAAGACAGACAAGTGATGCAAATGACAACTGCTCACCAGCTGCTGCCCGATGCCCAGCCAGTCCCCAGCAGCAGCCCCCACAGCTTTATTGCTGAGCATGACATCATACGGTGTGGAACATCCCTTTGGTCAGTTGGGGTCAGCTGTCCCGGCTGTGTCTTCCCCCAGCTTTTTGTACCAGCCTACTGGCTTGTGCCATCCTACCCCTTGACTCTGTATAAGCACTGCTCAGCAGTAACAACCATCCCTGTGTTATCAACACTGTTCCCAGTGCAAATCCAAATCATAGCTCCATCCTAGCTACTGTGAAGAAAATTGACTCTACCCCAGCCAAAACCAGCACACCTTCTGAAGCAATTAATGGCAACACCTGCTTGGACACTTTTTTCAGTATGAAAATCTTTCAGAAAAACTCCACCATGCGCTTAAAACTCACTTACTCTTCCCCTCCTCAAAAATTCTAGGTAGTCTTAGGTCTCATAAAGCTAGGTTTTCACATTTTAACAAGTTATTTGTTTTCATATCAGGTTGACTGTCTTTACTTCATCCTTCAGTGACATATTAAACAGCAAGTATCAATCATTGCTGTGGCAAGTTGCTAATGTCACATTTAATGTTGGAGGAAACAACACTTTCCCGTTCCCCCAACTCATACCAGATACTGAGTCTCCTTTTTCAAAAAAAAAAAAAAAAATCAGATTCCCAACCACCTAAGAAGAATCAGTTTCCTTGACAAAAGCTGGACATCTGAAAATAGACATCTTCCAGATTAAGGAAGAAATTTTAATATACAGCTCCAATATCAACAGATTATTTTATCAGCCAATTCAATAGATACTACATGCATTACAGCTCAGTGTTTGCTTGTCATGGGAAGGACCTAAAATTACGCTACAAAAAGCCTGACAGTTAAGATACACATTTTTAAAAGGAAATAATACATGGGCCTAGAGTAATCTTACTTTCTGAAGTGACAGTAATTCATGCATTCATATCCCATATGTGGGATCATAACATCAAATTTTATTTAGTTTAGTGCTTATACTGTAAGTACATCCAACAACTTACTGTGCTGAATTACTGAAGTATTCTGTGATTTTTTTTTCTTTCTCCAAATAAATTAGTGAGGTACAAAATGCAATGTAGAGATTAACATCTGAAAGTCTTACAAAATAGTGAGTAAACTCTGTCACCTCCCAGGCAAAATTATTTCTATTTTAAGGAAGTTCTGGAATATAACATACATTCTCTTAAAATATTAAAGCTTGCATTCCCCTATCACTTTGTACCCTGTACTTTTCTCATACTGTTAAGACATGTTTGGAAAAGGGACTGTTTTTCTATGTATTCTCATCTAAGACAGTCACACACAAGATGGTTACCTGTTTTTACTAATTGTTTATGTAAATATAGACAAACACCTGCAAGTATTCCTTTAATCACATGTCTGCTTCCTGCCTATTAAGACTACTAATTAAAATATGAATTGCAATTTAGTTAGTGAACCAGGAAAAAATGTCACTCATCTAAATACAAACCAAGCTGGATTCTGACTGATATAAGGGGTTGAGCTTCTAAACTAACCCCAGAGAATCAGAAAATAAAGCATATATTTGGAAAAGAAAATTATTCATTGCTGTTGACATAATTATGTCTCGTATAAAGACATAGATACTAAGGTCACATTTTGAAACATGTTTTTCTTGTAAAGGGCTTTATGAGCTACTAAGATTTAGCTTTTTGCTGCCTTTACACTGTAAAACCAGTTCCCTTTGGGACCAAGACAATGGATACAAAAATGTTTGTAAGTTTTCCCTTCCCTCCATACAGCGAGGTACACAGAGAACATCACACACAAAACTTTTATCAGAACTATTCCTAAATCAACCAAGCTACACATGGTCAGCATTTATTTAAAAAAAAAAAAAGTCTGATTGATTTAGGCACCTCACTTCCAGGCACCAGAAAAATTCTAGTCCAGATTCCCAGCTGTTATATTTAATGTATAACAAGTGTCCTTAGCTTGAAAAGTTATACAATAAAAAAAGTACAGTTTCAGTAATCCAGCAGCAAATATTCATTGTCATTTTAACAATAAATAGTATCAACAAACTCTGGGCACTGTTAGGAAAGTCTTTTGGCAAACGCACATGCGCTTCCCCTATTGATCAGGGATCTATTTCTATTGTAACAAACCCACCTTAGCTACATATACACATGCTCCTTTTAAAGTGTCATATGCCTTCTGAACTTCCACAAAGTAACTGTAGAATAGCTGCATACAGCAGATCAGAAATTCTGTTCAGTTTTAGAAATCACAAAGCAAGTATTGCTTCTAGATGTCTTTATTTTCCTTTAACAAAATACACAAAGGCACAAAATTCACTTATATCTTGTCATTATTGTACAGGTATAAATAGTGCTTTGTATTCAAGTACAATCAAGTGCAGAGACTTTCTATATTTTATGTAAACACAAAACAGTTTTGTATGTATGTGCCTCTGGTTCATCTGCAATGCAAATACCAAAGGAGATGCCATTTATCTGAGTGCCATTTAACTGAATTCTGTCAAAAAGTTAGACAATTAATAACATTAACACCACTGTAATGACACTTCCATACACTTAAGTCATATGTCGGATGACGCTTTAGCTTGTAAACATCTGTGTATTTAAGGTGTAGTCAATTCATTTTAACAGGGAAGCATTAAAAAGTATCTTAAGTTCACTAGACTAAACTTACTGGGTCAGCTGCTGCCAGTGATTGTTCTTTATGTGTGACAGCTAAAGAGATGTCAAATTATAGGTCACCCTTAGCAAAGCGTATACTTTGAAGTTTCTAAATATGCAAACTGAACAATGACTACAACTGTTAGACTTCAACCAACTATACATTCTGTGTGTTAACTTAAAGACACATGCTTAATTTACAATACCCACTTTTACACATAGCTTTGACATACTGTGGTAGTTGAGGCAGTTTAAGCTCAAGCAAGATTTTTAGGTTGTACCATTAAAAAAAGCTCACCTGAATAGTAACAACAGGCATGAACAAAGCTAAAAACTAGCTACAGAAGGCACTTGAAGTACTTTATTCTGCTTTCATTAAAGATTCTTCACTTGGTTCAGCTGAAACAGACTCTGAAATAGAGTCTTCAGTTGTTGAAATGTTTTCTGCTTCTTCTTTTTCAACTTCTTCAGCTAGCTTATCATTTAGCTGCTCAGGACTTGGTGCTTTATCATCGGTCTCATTTGTCTCAATGATCTGGGCCGTATCCTCTTCAGATTCTGAAAAAAATAAATAGCCATTTCCAGAAATGAAGAGGTAGCTAATATTCTTAAAGAGCAAACAAAACGACATTTTGCAGTCACACACAGGCTTTGACTGTGTGTGACTCACAGTTCTCAACTGCTAAAAACTATTTTATTTTTTTTAACGAGAGGGTCACAGGTAAAACCTGTAAAATTTAAGAAAAAAGAAAATACTATGGAAAACACTTAAGATCCCACTATGAAAATATTATGTATTATTTTTATATGTTCATCCTCAACAGATTCTTTCTAAGCTTGTTCATTAATTTGAGACTGTGTCAGAAATAAGACATGATGGTAATTCAGATTCTTTGTGCTTCGTAGTAGAAGTTTTACCAACTGTATAGCTTTTTCTAAAAAAATTCAATCTGTATGCAGAACCTAAACATTCTATTTGGTGGAAACTACTTTAGACATAAGGAGCCAGATAACCAGAAAAAAAAAATATTAGAACAATCTAGTTCTCAACATGTCAAAACAGCCAATGACAGTTACTGCATATTCTCAATCTTCCCACAGGAAGTATAGGAAGGATACACAGGAGTATCTTTACTCTCAATCTGGGATGGGATTTTCTTTGATAACAGGCATATTTTGAAGATTAATCAAAAATATTTATCAGGAGTACTACCTCTAAAGAAGTAAATTCTAGCTTCACAACAGGATTTCAGTAGCGTATGAGAAATAACAGATAGTCACATTTTGAAATAAGCATAAGCACTGAAAAAGTGAACACTAAGCATTGCACTAAATGATACAAAGGTACTGTAGAATGATACTATTCATGGCAGTTTATTGACTAGTATTAGTCAATACTATATAGCATTAATACATATTGTGAAGGCAAATGGTTTGTAAAACTGATGCAAATTACAGCTCAAAAATGTTAACCTTATCAAATGTTTGTAATTTCATATTTATCAAAACATGTTGAGGGTCTGAAAGGAATCAGACTGCTTCAGGCTCTAGCTTCTCAGGTCACGACCGACAAGAGTAGCTGCTGCACACCATTGTCCAGCAGACCTGGTGCAACTGCTGTCAATCACCAAGAACTCAAGACCTCTCCTCCCACACACAGTTCCATCTAGGTATTTCCAGGCTCCACTTCAGACTGCTCAGTGCAGCCCAGCTTCTCCATTTCTTTCTCTGATCTGATCTTCCATCTTAGCAAGTTTGCAGCCAACTTACCTGGTTCAGCTTCCTCCCCTGCTTTCTCAATCACAGACTGCTCAACACCTGGCTTGGCTTCTTGTTCCAAACTTTCTCTTGAGCCATCTGTCAGATGGTCAATCCTCCTACTTCTGCCCAAGTAAATTAATGTTCCCAGTTTCTTTCCAGATTATCCCACTCTGCCTTCCTGCTCTTCAATTTCCATCTTGATCCCATCCCAGGCTGTGCTCAATCTTTATCTCCCAACTGTCAGTTTTCTTTGTCTCATCTCTGCATTTTTTCTTCAGCCTCAAATCCTATGAATAAGTTTGTGCCTCCACACTTGAGTTACATTCCTTCTTTATTGCTGCTGTTCAGGCTTGAGTCAAAGAAAGTATAGGATGTGAGAGACAACTCCATGCCCTCTCAACTCCATACAGGGGGGTTGGGACTAGATGACCTTTAAAGGTCTCTTCCAACCCAAACTATTCTATGATTCTATGATTTGTAGCATAGCCCAACCATTACTTATTTACAGGTTTTCAGTCCTGCAGTCCTCAGCTGAATGACACTTAGCACTCTGCAGAAGTGACTCATTCTTACCGAGGTAAGAAGTGCCTATTCATTCAGTCTGA
>NW_010528668.1:0-39458 GCF_000687285.1 Phaethon lepturus | reverse complement strand
TGCCGAGCACCTACAATATGTTTGAGGACAGCCCCAGGGATAATCAGCCGCTAGTAAAAGCAAGCAGAAGCGTCTAACGAAAAGGAGAAAACCTGATCAAGTGCATGTTCTAACCATCTATATTCAAATGAACAGGAGAAGGATGCTGCTTTCATTTTTATATTCTAATAAAAAGTATGGAGACATTGCTTCTCCAAGAAATAAAACGTCAGGTATTACATGACTCTTCCCTTCACCCTGCTCCTGATTAAACTTAGTGAAACTCTTTTAACTGTATATTCTGGAGACTTTCAACAAACTTACATGGAAAACTTTGGTCTAATAATTAAGACTGACAAAGTTATAAGGAACTAAAGGGTAAGTCCTTTAAATGAGTAGTCAGAGCTATCATAGTAAGTGGTGCTACTAACTCCAACTATGAACATGACCAACCTTCATTAAACATATACAGTGATTCCATTTAAAATACACTAATCAATGGAAAGCTTGCCTGAAGTCAACTTGATCTCAATATTGCATGATTTAAGTTATTGTAAGAGCAGTAGCTAACAAGAGAAAGCTCTGATCACAAACTTTAGAAGATGACAAAAGAAAATTAGTGTCCTTGATGATTAATACTTAATTCATGATTTAACTGAAGAATGTAGCTACACATACACGATCTCAACAGTAAACAGCCCTATGCTGGCCTGCGGCAAATTTAAGAGTTGTATCAATGCAACTTTAAAACTGCTCCTAACTACAGTTCCTCCCCCGCTCCCCAACTCCTGCTTAATGCTTTAGTACTTAGAAAGCATATGTACTTCACACCGTAAGTGGTCAGCTACCCCTCTTCTCGTTGCAGAGAATATTTCACTGTGTAACCAGTGAAATCACAATACTGCATCACTATTAAATGAATTAGAAGATGTATGTCTGTTATGCAGGAATTCACCAAAAAATGGTGTAGAGCGATTCCACTAAAATATATTTGTTTTTCTTGTACTTTCAAGACCTTTGGGACAAGCTTTCTTCACTACTGCAGCTCCCCATTAGGGCAGACTTTCACACTGTGAAATACCATAAGGAACATGTGCTTCACAGTAGTCTGTGTTCATGGCTTTGATATCACAGAAAGCTACTGTGAAGCTTTTGAAAAGTAAGTCCCATGATAGCACAGCATTTCATTGCGTGTACCCTTTACGTCCTACCAAAAAGGCAAGCTATGTTGTTCAGCAAAACTGAACTGTGGTAGACTGGAAACATAATACACTTTTAAACCTAAAGAACTTGTTTACAAGCCATTAAACTCAAGGTGAGTTGACCCATATCTGCTTGAGAAATCATTGAATTCTAGCCATATTAGCTGAACTGAAGAAAGAGCACAGCAGGCAGAAACTCGTATCTTTGAAAAGAAACAATTGCTTACAAAAGATATAGCGGGCTCATGCTGTCCTATGAAAGCAGAACGTATTTGGTAAAAAGGCAAGCCAAATCTCTCAAATAGAAAATGCTGTTTTCTGTTTAAAAAAGTCCAGTTTAGAAAAACTGCACAAGATACACCCAAAAATCACTAAACTCAGACCATTCTGACCAGAACAAATACTCAAGCTTAGTTCTTAGGCCTTTGTCCTCAACCTGTTTTATTCCTAGATAAAGTTTCTGCTCCATCTATAACACTTGCCCAAAGACATGCTTTACTTTTGGTAGAACTCATAAATAAGCATGCACGTAAAGCAGCTTTATTTCTGGAGGACAGCATTACTGTAAACCTTTCTGTTGAACAAACAACCAAGTTCCTGCATCTGCCTTTTAAATGGAAGTCCTTTCAAACATACCATCAGTTGCTGTACTCCAAGAATCCTTTATAAAGTGACAGAGCATTAAATCATCATAAAATATTTCATCAAGATGGCCAAATAATTCTATAAACATCTGGAGACAACGCAGGAAGCTGTTTCCGTAAAGTGCTGACCACCGTGGTGAAATCTGAAGTTCAAAGGCATTTAATGAAGACCTCTGAACATCAGCACCACATACTCACCACAAAACACTGAAGCAGTCAAATTTTGTTTCAACCTTCAAAACATTGCTAAATGTTAAACCTGAATCAAGAGCACAGCGTAACAGTACCAAATACAGGCAAGGCAAAAATCAATCAAGAGGCTTTTGATAATTATGTCCTGTTGGCTTTTTCAATATGATCCAGACATTAATACTTTTAAGAGAAGTACATAGAGAACCAATAGCCTTTGATGGCTCCAGATAGAAACATTTAAGAAAGAGGTAAGAAAAGAAGCAAGTATATTGCTTCATTCTGATTGCAAAATTTCCCAAGTTACTCTGCTGAACAGGGAAGCGTGATGTTTGTGCCAGTAATCTGCATCAGATTGACAGCTGATGACTCCATATTTCCAAAGGATTAAGAAATCCAAGGTTCTGTGCCAACAGCACTCCCCATAACCATTCTTCAGATCTCTTATCCACAGGAGTTGCATGTAACATACTTGTCACTGCATGAGCACACAACTGAAAAAAAGATTCCACTTCATCCTCCACTCATTAGTAAAAGTAGCTGACTGGTAAAAAAGTATTTATAGCACTTCTGTATCGCATTAGCTTGCAGTTTCTTTGAGCTACACAGCTACAGTTTACATGAGTTACAGATAAGAACTGGATCTCCCTGTGTTGTCAACATTGTGGTGAAGTTGGTTTCCTGATGTTAATGTTTGTCTACATCTGTAAGTGACGATATTCTCTATTCTTGCTATGACAGCAGCTATATTACTGTAGTGAACAAAAGCCTTCCCCAGAGCTATACCTCAACGATAACTTCGTACCTTAAGCTTACAATCAAGGAATATGTTCATTTATTAAAAACCAACTGCCTGTAAGCAGTTATGTTTCCAATTAGGGTTCTGATGGAAAAAGTGATTTACTGAAAATGGTATTTTCTCATAAGAGATTACATTGTGGCAAGTCACAGGCAGTTAATGCACAGTGACAAACTGACAGAGTAGCACCAGCCTCTTCTACATCAAGACAACATTTCTCAGATATTAGTTATGTAAAATATTAACACATGCTCTATTTCTGACTACTTATTAATTATAAGAACAGAAGGGTTTATATCATCTTGGAGATAAAATATTCATAAAGCACCAGATATTTAAGCTAAAGAAAACCAAAAGTCAGTATACATTTCTTATGCCCCTTCTGAAAAATTTCACCATATACTTCCTAGCAGAAAGAGAGAACTGGGGAACAAACTCCACAGTGGTTTCTTTTGTTCTTGTTTTTAACTAAGCAGAATATTAATACAAGACCACACCAACAACAAACAAGTAATTTTCAGTGTTAAAGGTAAATTGGTAAGAATCACGCTTACTGCAATAAAACCATCCTATTTTCATCGTGTAATACTTGATAAAATTCTGCTTTCAAAAAAGCAAAAGCAGAATTTTCACTCCTACATCTCCTATGGAAGTGCCTAACAAAAATCTCACACTAATTCTTAAATGTTTTACAGCATCTATAAACTGACACAGCAGCTCAGACTCATTAAAGGCATAGTTTGATAAACATTTCCTTCAATGATAACACCAACTTACTTAGCACCCTCCTCTCTCAAAACCTCTAAGAACCTGAGTTATGGATAATACTCAGAAGCCCTCAAGACACACACCTCCAAGAGCTGAATATCCACCTTTAAGGGCTTCCCCATTTGATTCACACAGAGGAAAATAAGCAGAGTTTTGGAAGACCCCAGTAATAAATTATGTCTTTTCTATAAGAATCTTCTAACTTTAGAAGTAGGCAAGAAGCTACTAACCTACCCCCTACTCACTGAAAATATTATTATTTGAGGGCAAAGATGAGATTTGCACCATCTTAGCTTCATGTATCTGATTTCGGTGTTACTTCATTAAAAGTACTATTACTAGCATGAAAGTAAGAGCACACTATAGCACAGGAAAAGAAACCAACCAAGTTTTCCCTATAATGCACCCATATCAGACCACACCCAGAGATAGCTACAGTTAGATGACTTCCCTACTGGTCCCATGCAGCCTTCTCAGGCCAGAAAGTAAAGGCCAATGCCATTTTGTACTCCCTGTTAAAGATAATCAAGCAGAAACATTTTTTCTGTTATACTCTGACAGTTTCCCACAGTTGGTGTGTTTCCAGCCCAAATCGCAGGGCTGTACACTATTCAGTAGCTTCCCGCCATGATCCCTGTTTAAACTAATGTAAAATCCCATCAAGTACTCAATAGCACATCTAACTGGAGATTCTCTGGTTTGAAATTATAATTTCTGGAGTCCTTTAAAACACTGCATCTTCCTGTTGGCTGTACACCAGATGCCTACTGTATCTGCAGACTATAAAATGTCTCAAAAGGAACTAGGTTAAATTAAAATTGACAATTTGTCTTTGAACTCCCTGATCTTAAACAAGGCAGTTTTACTAGATTTTCCTGCCCTGAGGAAAACACCAAAAGGAACAAAGGCAGAAATTCCAACACACCTCAATCAAATGACCTGCTGAACACAGTGAAAGTTAATCACTTCAGGACATACTCCCTTCTTAACTATTTCTGTAATTTGCAGTGCTATTTTCTATCTACTTATCAGTCACATTAGAGTGAAAAATTTAGTTATCCCATCATTTGTATGAGACATACTGCCTAACAGGAAGAAACGTTAGGGTTCCGGACAAAAGATAATAGTATCAACAAGCTAAGCTAGAAGCAGGGACAAGAAGCATTGAAAAAATATAAACTGCACCCACTATGAAGTTCGAATAGACTATTTCAGTTGGAAGGGACCAACAAAGATCATCTAGTCCAACTGTCTAACCAATTCAAGGCTGACCAAAAGTTAAAGCATGTTATTAAGGGCATTGTCCAAATGCCTCAAACACTTGGGGCACTGACCATGACTCTAGGAAGTCTGTTCCAGTGTTTGAGTTCTTCAGTTCTTATTTGTATAAAAATCTCTAGACAGAGAGATAGATGATGGGGGGTAGATTTCATTAGACATTAAAAAAAGAGCAGACTTCATGAGATTAGCACATACCTTCTGTCTGTTGAGTCTCCAGGGGCTTCCTCTCCCTAGGTTCTAGAGGCTTAGTTTCACATCGCAATTCTGTAGATTGCTTTTTTTCAAAGCTGAACTCTGGAAGTCGTGGAGCCTGAGGTCTAGTTTTTCTTGCAGGATTCAGGAAAAAGCAGTAGGCACACCTAAATGCTACACAAAAGCACACCCAATAAGTAGCCTCACTAACTAATTTCACATTTCACCTTTAATCCTACACTATATTCTGACCGTCCAAAATACTAAAAACAGAGAATTAAATAAGTGACTATCAGTACCTGAGAGTACCTCCATCAAATTTACACAAGCTCTTCCATATAGCTCCATTAATTTCAGCATACATTTACTTCTTAAAAACCTGCTTGCTTTCAGCTCTGCTGCACTTACGAGTACTGCCCACCACTGTGAAAGATTTAACTACAATGAACAAAACAATGCAATTCAGTACCACAAGATGTTGCCACATGATGTTGTTCTATTCTTTCCTACAAAAATTAAGTTGGCAGATGATTTCCCCCCCCCCCCTTAAGATGCCACTTTCCTCACCCTTTAAGTAAGGGGATGCTATGGATTCTGCAAGGTATGTCTCTGCTTTTTGAGATGCATTCTGCTCCAGTGGTGCTTCATTAAGAAAAGGCAGTTTTGTTCTGGAGAAGTACTGGATACCAGTTAATAGATAAATGCATTATTTCCCCTACCAAGAGAAGGGGGAGGAAGTGGCAATTTCTTGCACAGTTGAATTGTGAACTCATTCAAACTAAGACGACATATAGACTGCACATCTTTGGTTCCATAGGAAATGTTCAGCTTATTCTTAAAATGCTGTATATTTACTCATAAAATTAAGCAAAACAGAATGGAATGAAAGATTTATCTAAGATTCCCTCCCTTCTTAAGCAACAGGCTTACACTTGTGGTAGAAAGGAGGCAAAATAAAACATCTGTGTTCAATAAAAAGCTGTGTCTGTCTTAAGTTATTGTCAGCCATAAATTCACATATAGCCCCCTAGGGCTTGTTCCCACTCCTTTTCCGATACCTCCCCAAGATCTTCTTGCCAAAGCAAAATTTTGTTTAAGTTCTGGTAAAAGAGGCACACTTTAATGTCAGATAGTTTCTCAATATAAAATCCTTTTGAGAACGATTCATAGCCAGTAGCAATTCTCAGGGATGTATTGGAAGAGGCTTATTTCTACTGAATAGTTTTCTATACATAAAATCCTTGGCCTGAAGGTTGCAATAAAGTATGCCTCTAAGTCTTGAAGCGAATCTTAAGATACAGAGTAATAAGCTACCATAAAACTGTTCCTGTCTGAAGTGGCATTTCACAGTGTCAGTTAAGTACTTAACTGCAACCACAATGAAGTATGATGCATGTTAGTTATGAAACATAAGCCAACTACTAGAGACCCTACCACAGATTAGCTCTTACCTATGTATTCGAACTCCTCCTTCAAAGCCATACCATTGTGAGAAAAACACTGCTGACATATAAGGGCATACCTAGAAAACAGGTATACAATTACATACCTTAAACTAGTAACACACTGAAGTGATATGCATTTTACATTAGATATTGACTAATAGCTTATATTTTTACTCTTAAAAGGTAATTTCCAGAGTGGAATTATTATCCTTTAAAGCAAACTACATCTGTTAGTTAAATAATAGTTTTTAAAGTTGGTTTAAAAACAGTGAAATATTCTTAGCTACAACTTAAACCTCATGGTTCAACCTATTCTTAATATCATCATTGTCACAAAACAACATCAAAATTAAGTTTATATTTCATTAGAATACAGTCAATATGAAAAGTGACCATGGTTAACATTAAGTTCTAATATGTTTGGACAGTTCTGAAGGCAATCTGAAAGCTTTTATAATGGTAATAAAGCTGAAGTGCTAACATACTCAATTTTTTTTTAGTTCAAAATACAATTCATTCACCCATTTGAGCATAGATTTTTCTCTTCGTATCACATGGCTAATACCACCCAAAGTGGAGGTGGTATTTGTCAAAATGTTTTTGACAAATTTGTTTCTAGCCTTAAAACAGAAGATGCTAGGCACAATGAGCAAAACATGATCTGGTAAGAAACTAAGTCTGAATCATGCAGATGTGACCATTCAAACCTAAGTATCTGAAACTTCTTCCCGAAGCCACGCTCCTGGCCAAGAGACATTTTACACAAGTACAGAAGGCATTAAGTTACAGTAATTCCAACAAATTTGGCTAACATTGACTAACCATTTTTCCTACAGAGAGATTTCAGGTGAAGCACCGAGAAAGGGCCATTTCATTACAAAAACTTCAGACAAATTAATTTGCAGTTCTTTTAACCTTGACACATCTGGCTTAAAAACCAAAAGGTTAAGAAGCTTTCTATCTCTTAAATGTTTAGGTACTTCCTTTAGCAACATTTACCTGTTCTGAGGACCATCACCAACCAAATATTCAATAACTCTATCAACAACTCCTCTTTCTCGAGGAAGAATAGGTCTTGCTAAAGGAGGTCCTGGAGGATGAAGACCTAGAAAGACACGAACTGTGTCAAAATTATTTTCAACTATATTATCATATATAACCTGATATTTCACTGTGCATGCCAGTGTAATAAAATAATTGCACCTGCTTAATATACGTGGCCATATTTCTTAGTCCACTATGAAAGCTGTAAGATTTTTTTTTTTAAACTCACAATAGTTGAAAGTTCCTCTTCTGCTCCTTTATCTGATAATCTTATTAAATTACTCTACTTTTACACCTTGGATATGTAATTACATTTATAATTTCTAAAGAACTTAAGGCGTCAATGATATTTAATGATTATTCACAAATAGAGGCTTTTCAAGCAAACAAAAACTCCTTATTTGAGTTTTTTACATATAATCTCAACTCTGTACATTCAATACTTCAAGCTTACACCAATAAATCTGGTAAAATCAATTACAACAGTGTAAGAACTAAAGATGTTACCACAGAATTACCTGCTGGTTTCTGTGTAATTACTATACCACATGAGCATGCCCTCAGTGTGCATTCAGTCTACATATTAAATCTGTCTAGTCACATGGCATTTTGGTAATCCCATGTTTAATGGAAAGCTGGATGCTTTCAGATTTTTGCTTAGTCAAGGAAGCCAGAAGGCCACTATTTAGATACTATTTTTCATATCCCATGTGTTTAACAAACCATTATCAAAATAAAACTCCATTAAGGACAGGTAACCACACCAGTTGTTACCACCTTCTTCAACTCTGCTTACCGATGGCAGTTCAAGTAGACCAGTGGCACAAACTTGTCTTTCCACAACATTTTAAAACATCTAGTCTATTGTACACAACCACCACAAGCTGCCAATTTCCATTTACACTTCTTTGAGTTCGTATGTTTACCTCCCTTTCCAGCCTTAAAACAGAAGATGCTAGGGACAATGAGTAAAACACGATTTGGTAAGAAACTAAGTCTGAATCACTTAGATGTGACCATTCAAAACTAAGTATCTGAAACTTCTTCCCGGAGCCACGCTCCTGGCCAAGATCAGAAGGACATTTAATTGAAGATAACCATGGAAAAAGCCAGTGGACATCAAGCTTCTCAGAAGACAGATTTAGCTTTCTTGTAGCACCTTAGCTGGGGACAGCACCAGGACATGCACAGCCACAGCTTCCAACACAACTGATACTCTTCCATAAACATATGAACAGAAGTAACATGTACCTCTTAAGTATACACAAGCAAAGACAACACTGCAAGTCTTATTATTTGATAAGCTGATCCAAGATGGGCTTTAAGTTTAAACAGAGCATTAAATGTAACTGCCAGCAATTACCATCTCAAGCCTTCTACCTTTTAATCATCACAGATTGGAGCAACAAAGGGAAAAGAGTAACTTACAGCAGAATGTGCTACATTGTGGTAAACCTCAAGCTGGATGCCATGTACAACTAACCTCCATCCTCTATGGCAAACGTCAGAAGCATTGTAAGAATCAAATATTTTCAGCAATGCCCTATCGAAGTGCTACATGTAGAATGAGACTAACTTTGCCGTTAAGGTTGCAACATTTCTAACAGCACAGACTTCCAAAACACCTCTCATCAATACTAGATAAGTGACCTAAGCAGACTGTCCTAATCTTTACAAGCCCAATAAAATTTGACCAGAAAATACTGCAATTTACAACCTTTCAATAAGCGCACAAAGGTTTCATGGTCAACACAAATGCTTTTAAAACAACCCTCATTTTCACAAGAAAACTGAATTCAGGAGATATCAGCAAATGCATTCCCAAATTATTCCCATATTCTGTCAACAAGGAGGAACCCAGACTAAGAAAACCCTCACAGCAACAAGGCAGAACAAATTCAGTGCAACAGAAAATGGACCTAATGCTTCACTTTATACATTCTGAAAACACTGTCCAGAGAAGAGTTCAGGCAAAATGCATTTCCTAAAGCTTCACAAAAACCTGAAAGACCCAATACTTCCATTAAAAAAAGTGAATGGACAACATCTGACACAGGTGTGAAGTAAAGATCTGGAGCACTGATATAATCTGCAATAAAATTAAAATTCTACAATAAATTTTGTGAATACCTGACTAACACTCAAATGTCCATTCAGCCCTATATTCAAAAGACCAGTTTTTCATATGACCTGTATATCACTAATATATGAAAAGTTTCTAGAAGTTAATGAACGAGGTAAAAATTAAAATTACGTAGAATGCAACATCACAACACGCTCCAAGAACAAGTTCAATTACTTGCCTACTAATAACTCAAACCAACCATCTTAGTTCCCATGCTGTTACAGACACCAGTAATTAATAATAAACATCAAAAGCAATCATTGTAGAAAGACTGGTCATTTCTGCAAAGCTTGGCAAACTCTCAACTACCTGCTGGTTATTAATTTTCAAACATATGGGAGCTCTGTGGTAATACACATTAAATTGATTCTCCTCTACAAAATATAGTGTAACAAAAATGAATTATTAATCTTCTCCAAAGTAGAGACAATTAAGGCTATCATATTTGTTGCAAGCCATGCATAAACTTAGATGAAATTATATTACTTTTATAGATACTGAATTTACATACTTTTCACTACAGCTACATGACTGACATTTTATGGGCCTGGAAGGTTTAGGGAAATTCAAGAGAAAACAGGGCTTCCACATTAACTGACAACTGAGCAGCTTCCATTGTTGTCTAAGACAAAATAACATATTTGGTCAAAATACCAGTTATTAGTGAAAAAGATTTATATGTGCCTATAAAGCATTATCACAAAAAATATATTACATACTTTAATTAACAGGCTTGGCAACTGCCCTTTCAAACAAGTCCATTTTTTTTTCCTTCTTCCTCTAAACCATTACTGCAGTAAAGGCTGAACTTCATCCAGCTTATTCAATGTGCCTGAATCTTCCCCTAAGAATAAAACTATTACATACTTATTATTTTACTATATAGCCAGCTTCTTAAACAAGAAAGAGCATGTGATTTTAAACTCATTAAGGAATTTTCAGTAAGCAGGTTTCAGTAAACGTGGTTTGTAAGCAAATAACCAATTTCCTGGTGCAAGGAGCTGATTTCTGGTAATTCAAGATAATCAAGACTTAGTAATAACTTGCTTTAACAGTTCACTTCAGGGATAAAAACAAATTTAGCAGTTCCATAATACAGGTAAACAATTACTAACAAAAAATAAGGCCTAACAGACTCTGCAGAGAAGTGAGAGCGCACAATTTTTCATGACAAGTTTGTTCCACTACAGTAAGCAATACGAACAGGCATGTTAACATTCAGCTGCCCAAGATCTTCCATTAAGAGACCAAGTGTCAATATATTATGTATAGTCCTACTTTTAGATCGTATCATGGAAGTTAGTAAGCAAAGACATACAGTTTACAAGACTTAAGTAACTTAAAGTTAAAAATCAGGAACACAGGGCAGAGAAAAATATTCTTGATCACTGTATAAAGAGCAAAGAACTACTCCACATTACAGTGGTGCTCAGAAGATTCTTGGCAAGTTGCATCCCTTCTATTTTCAAGACAGCATTTCATCTCCTTTCTTGCCTTGTGATCCAACTTGCCAGACATCCTGCAACAAATGAAAGGCCTGGCACTAAGCCATACACAGCTTTACTATCCATGAGAACGAGTACACCACCTCCTCCCCAAAACTCAAGTTTTGCTACCTTCCTATGGAATTTACTTCACATTCTATTTAATAAAGCCCATCCCATCTGATCACCAAGACAGAAATCAAAGGAAAAGCATTTTCAGGATATGAAACCGAATTTTACAGAGCACTCATTTCTACCAGATTTCAAGCTGTTGCTAAACTTTTGACTCTTGTACCAAAATAACAATGTGATTTTAGAATTCAGATGCAACATAGACAACTTTTCTGGTGGATTTGCTATTTTACACTTTAATCTATGAGTATATATTGCATGACTATACCTCCTAGAGTAAAAATTTAAATAAATGTCAAGATGCATGTTAAAAAATATGTGCAGAGTTTAGTGAGAAACATGAATGTATTCTGAACGTGTTCTCCTCTGTACCTGATTTATATAAGCGTAGAGCTCTTCTAAACGAAGAACATAAAAAGGTATGCTATATTGTTGACTACAGAATACTGCAAAGTTTTATTGCCATTTAAACAAAGAAGCCATAACAGTTAAATGAGCTCAGGCAATAGGTTTCAGCATCAAAAGGTGCCAGCTGTAAAGAGTTATGGCTAATTGAATATGGAACTCCTGCTTAATCAGATAACTGCTCTGCTATTTCCAAATGAAATGCCATTTCCATACTGTCTGAAAACGGCCTATTTTATTGGTAACCAGAGAAAACAATATAAACTGTAAATAACATTAAGTGCTCTGTTTACCCATTCCAGGCACTGAAGTAGCGGGGGATCCAGGGCGTCTTTGTAAAACGTTTGACTGCAAGGATGGCACAACAGCTCTTTCTGGGGGTCCACTCAGAGCTGATGCGTCTCTCTGCAGGTTAGGAGATGCTGGAACCAGTGTTTTTGGAGAGCTTTGTTTAGGAGTTGTAGGTGGGGGCGTAGAAGCATTTCTTTGGGCTGTGGTCCTCTGACGAATTTCTGACAAGAACAAGCGCATACTGAATTAAACATCTAGCTTTATAAGCAAGAGATTAGTAAAAGTACATTAATATTGTTAATCCAGTCAGCAAATTACAGTCTCAAACAAAACCAGAAAGGTCTATAACTAAAGATCACCAGCTGCCTGACTGAGCATGTCATAGAAATAAACCCCACACAAAATAACGTATTTTAATAGCAATAATAATTAACTGTTAATACTTAGGGCAAAATTCTTCTAGAAGAAAATTAGCAGATACCTACCTTACAATTCTGTTCTTTAAGGCAGAACGCTGAAGATAGGAACAGCTAGATTCAAACCACAATGGCCAGAACTGACCCCTGTTTTACTCTATGGTTTAAACATGCTTCCAAGTATTTAGCTTTCCATGGGACCAAAAACTATTCATTCAATGTCTAAAATATCCAGGTGAGTGCCCAGAGTTACTAAATTTTTTTCAGATTGGAGAAATGAAACAATTCTAAAGCCAGAAGAAAACATAATGCCTCATTCAGATCATATAGTTTGGTTTTTTTTCAAAAACTCTACCAACAAGCCACATGTTGGATTGTTACAAAGCAAGAACAAGCTCTGCTGGAACATGTCCTTACTTTCACCTCTTCTCACTCCACTATCAGATTTCCTGTTAAATTACTATTATGAAAAACTTAACAGGTTTCCTCAGTTCTTCTCACCTGAAGCCAGAGTTCTCATTAAGACCAATGGGAATATCATCCCAGTAACATATTAAGCTTTGGATATTATTCATGCAAACCTGAAGTTCCATTATATTTGTTCCTGATGAAAGTTTGTTCCTGAAAACAAGCCAGGAACAATGCTCATAAACAGCAGTCACTATTACCTATTTCTCATCCCACCTATACCTAATCACCTCTAGGGAACCTTTGAAATACACTATTGCAACAAATCAAATTGAAATGTAACCCTCACTTTCAGGCTGCGGACATAAACTTGGTTAACAAGTGACAGCTTAGCCTCTAAAAGGTACACCCCAAGAATGCCTACACTTAAGCCTATAGTACCCTATAGAGTTAGTGTCTACCACCCACATTATTTTGAACAAGCTCGTTTGTCTTCCTTCACAACAAATGGAATTTAACACTAGAACTGGACTTTAAATTTATGTCCCCGAGTTTCAAGATTAGAGAGATTTTTATCTGCTGACTTGTGTCAGGCTGGAAGAGTTTAAATCCTTAGCAGGCAGTTTACAGGTCCACTGGCAACCAGCCATACGGAGACGGGTGTGCTGAAGTTTGAAGTTTGTCCCTGAAAGTACAATACTACCCAAGCTAAGCTTCTGTATGGGCTGGAGGAGGCAGGGAGTGTGCAACATCAGCTGACACTAGCTAAGAAAGACTTGCTATCACTGGAGTAGTAGGTCAAACATAAGAAGTCCTGTTGGAAAATTGCCAACATCTAGTGCCACGAAATTGCAACATATATAGGCTATGTTCTTGCCTACTTACCTCTACATATAAATAGGATTAATATACACCAGAAGAAAGAATAAAAGACTCTTTGGTATCATCAGTTAGAAGACGATGACTGCACAAAGTCTTACTAAAAATCCACCTAGTTCAGTTTCCTACAGAGCAGAACAGATTACTAGTTTTCCCCTGCCACACCTTCATGTGCATGACTGCATTACTTCACACAACTTTATCATCCAAGTTAGATTACCCAATGAGTGCAAAGATTCTGTCTTTTAAATTGGCTTTAGCAAGTGAAGTTTGTCCCCTCACTACTTCTACTGTTCAGAATCTGAAAACCAGGATAAATTGGTGAGGTAGTTGCAGAAATTCCTCGGTGACTTGTTTCTATTTTGAAAACTGCTCCTGTGTTGAAAGTTTTGTTTTAATCAAGAATTCATTTATGATGAATCTCACCATTGACATTTCTTTGAGAGCTTCCTGTGAGAGTCCTTAGTAGTAACCTTTCAAATCTAACTGCACTAGAATAATTGCATTATTCTCTCCATACCATCTGACCAACAGGCATGACTCATCTACAAACAATATACTGATTCTGCCCCATGATTTATCCATCCATACATTCAAGTTTGTTTTATAGTTTCTACTCATGTACTAGTTTCAAAAATCAAGTTAAAGGTATGCAACTTCTTAATTCTTTTCAGCTCCACAGATCTCTAAAAAATCAGCGATAAATATGAAGCTTGACTCCACTTGTTCCAAGATAATTTTAAATACCTATAAAAAGACATTTCAATCCACTGCTAAGACTTTCTTCATTCTTTTTCATTACGAAGTCTGCTTTATTATGGTTTTACATATAAAAATGTCAAAGGTCATGATTGTAACTTCTACATAAGGATGTTACTTCTACATTTTGAAGGTTGTCTTCCTATATCATGTGGTTTAAGCAAGTCAATTTTGGTTGCTTAACAGCTCTGAGTCTGTCTTCATAGGTCACAGGTATATCCGCATTTATTCTCAGCCCATAATACACTATTTCTAAGCAATTTCCATGCCACCTGCAAGAGCTTTGCCCCTTTCACCTGTTTTTTCTGAAGGGTCATTTTTGGCAAGCCTCCTTTAAAAAGGCTTTCAATTTTTAAAGTTACTGCTACTTTAATGATTCTTTCCCCGTATTTTTTTCTCATACAAAGATGCTGAACCCAAGTACTCTACAGTCAGTATTAGGGAGATGTGCCTTAGTAGTTTTAGTCTCATTACAGAGGTAAGAATGCAAGACTCATTGCTAGTTTCCACAAAACGATATAAGGTTATTCACAAGGCTTCCCCCCCACCTCCACTTACGAGTTCATTTTGTTTTCACTCTAGTCTTATTTCATAGTTAAGAGAACTTGCCAACACTTCCCTGCTCCCCAAGTAAAAGAAGTTACCAGGAGAACTTACATTATGAGAAAATGAGAAACGCTCTCATTGGCAAGACCAATAGCCCCATCCATCCTAGTATTTCATCTCTTAGAGTGGTTGTAGATGTTACTTAATGACAACACACAAACCTGAATGCTTTCTGTTGCCTACATCTCTGATACAACCCCCAGGATCCATAAATGCATTGTCGGGGACACTAAGCTTAGAGTACAGCCCTATCTAATCATCTTAGTATCTTATATGGACACTGTTGCCCATGAACTCCTCTAATTCCTTTTAAACCTGCTGTTCGCATCCACAATAACAGCCGTAATTTTTCTGCACTAACTGAATATGATCTATATACTTCTTAAATTGCCTTATGTTGAGATGCAATGTGTTAATGATGAGCCTCTTGCAAAGTTCCAGATTTCCGTAACTCGGGTTCCACGAGTTAGCTGAGTAACACATCTGTTGGCTCTCAAAGCTAACACAATATACAGCTTCTGCTGAAGTAGTTTTAATGAAGTTTTGCAGTTTTCCAAGGTTTTTTATTCCCTGAATAATTTTTGTGCATCTGCAAACCAACTGTATGAAGACAGATAAATAACTTAAAAATAGAACATTTATTCTTCAAGAACACTGGAGTCCAAATTCCGCAGTTAACTGGCACTGAACAATACAGATATATAAGCACACATTATTTAACAGGGCTACTACTCACATCTGATGATTCAGTATGATCTATTAAAGAATATTAAGGTATTGCCACTGGCAAGACAGCTGTATCTTTCATGTTTACAAACATAACTATTTTATTTCTCCCTCACTTCAAAACTCCTTGATTTTTTTTAGAGAATACACCATTTTTAAAGAGCTAGAGCACAGCACAGGTCAATATATAGTTCACATAACTTACTGGCTTTAGTGGAAAAGACCAATCAAGAAATTTGTTTCTTCCTTCTCATGCCTCCTCCTCATCCCACAGCTTGCAACCATCTGGTATTGCATTATTTTTAATTCAGGTCATAGAGTGATCTCATTTACAATACAGCCTTGCTAACAGTTGTATTAAGACAACCAAGGGAACAGGTATCAACAACAGGATATTGTTGATAAATATTTATTCCACTGCCAATATATACTTACCCTATCACCCTTTTTTTTTTCCTTACAGCCTAAGTACTGAATAACTATATGCTCATTAACTTTACCCATTAAAACATTTCTGAATAGATAGAAGTGCACTTAGGTTTTCAAATTCCTTTCCTTCTGAATTTCCAGGTGCTTTCTTATGCCAAACTAAAGATTTATCCAAATCATCTGTTAAAATTACAATTATTTAAGTGCATGTCAATCACAAAAACCTGCAAAAGGAGCTAAATACATATGAAAATTGGAGGTCTACCACTTATTTTCCTGAGAACCAACAATGCTGATTAAATCTTTGTACTAATTACCATGATGCACAAGTTTCCATTTCAACTAGGAAGTCAAAAACATACCAGCTAACTAACCTTTCATCAGCTGCCTCATACATAACATTGTCCAACCTGATTACACGCTGGTCATTATTTACCCTCTTTTCAAAAAGACTCAATTACAGAGCTCAAGATAAAAGAGCTCTGCTGCCTGGCTAGTTTGTGTCCAAAGTGAGCAAAGAGAAGATCAAGGAAGCTTTAATATTAACCTGTTAACAGATATTTTATTATTCCAAATCACTATAATCCTACCACATATTGCATGTACCAAATTACACCACAATCACGTTAAGGTGTCATCTAGTTACAATAAGATATATACTGCACAGAACAGAAGCTAATATTTGTTTTCGGCAGATATTATTTAGTGTGAACACCAATAAGCTAGTAGTTTTTTGATAACTAAAAGTTGAAATAATTACTGCACATACCAAGAACAGGTTATTTAAAGTCTCCACAATTTCACAAGCTAAAGCCAAATACAGCATGTCTCCTGAACTAGAATGCATCTACAAAATACAATAATCTAAATATCAACTTTTATATGCACAAAAAGCAGCAGCAGTTCTAAATTTAATGTGTTAGAGAACAGACTGGAAAAAGAGAAAAAAAGGATTTTTTTCTGCGTATGAACAAAGCTACACAGAATCATAGAATCATTTAGGCTGGAAAAGACCTTGAAGGTCATTGAATCCAACTGTAAACCACAATAACTTACAAAATCTATTTTCCAAAATCCTTTCCAAGACTAAACTGCACTTTTATTCAGGATGAAGTAAATTGCTTACTTTAATGTGGATGCACCCAGAGAAGTTGAATAATATTTGAATCAGAAGTGTACTTTACATTTTCTCAGTTGTGTCCCCACTTAGAGGTGTCTCATTCACACCACAACACAGTCTCAGAGAGCAGCACTTCCATTCTTCTCAAATGAAACTGAAAGATGTCTTCCATCAGGTCCACAAGACCAGTTTACAGCTAGCCCTAAATAAAAACCCCTAAACATATATAGTGTGGACAAATTCCTCAGAAAAAAGTTTCACTCTACAAATCTACTCCTCTTACATCACGTTTATTAATGTAGTCCACAGTCTATAGTGGCTGGGTCTCAGAAATACTTCTAACTCTCCCAGAGCCTCTCCCTCACAGCCCTTCTATTAACAGTCAAAATCAACACAACACACCGCATGTATGCTGGACCAAACTAACCTGCTTTTGACTAACTCAGAACCCTGGATCAAAAGCACACACACTGTGCTCTGTAAATGCAAACATACACAAGACTAGTTAACTAACAGAGACTGAGCAACTCACTTGTCACCATCACTACTTACACAGCCTGGGCAGAGGGGAAGAAAATAATATAACTCTTAGGAGTTTCAAAAATGCTGGTGATATCTCTTAATAAAGCCAGGGTGACTAAAGCCTCCTCATTGTCTATTTAATTTATAGGTAGTTATCTCTACATAGACACACACAGTTCCAGGCAGTTTCATCCCCTGGTCAGCATTACTTGCATTCTACAAACACATCTGTCATCCTGCTTCTGGAGTGATTTCTAACATATCTCAAGGAGAAGGATGAGTATAAAGAGTTTAAAAAAAAAACCTACCTAAACATTACAGGTATGACAAAATTCTTGGCAACCACCCATGAGCTGTATTAAGACAGAGAGCAAAACAGGGTGTCAGAATGGCCCTTCAGCCTTAAACTATGAATGCCACAGAAATTGAATGATAGGAGAGACAGGTAAGGAGCAAACTTGAGAAAAACTGTTGTGCCTGGGACACCAGAAGAGAGAAAAGCTTTACTGCTAACACACTGCACTGCAACTACTCACTGTCAATGTCAACAAGTAAGCATCAGCTAAAAATGTTTTCATGACAATTTGAAGCTAAGCTAGAAGAACAAACAGCTTATTAACACCTTTGTTAGTAAATCCAGGTGCTCTGCACCCATCAAAACCAGCACTCCAAGAGCTAAAAATAAGACAAATGAAGTTTTGGTTACTCACAAAAATTAGACATAAAGTTGACAATTCCAATACATGCGCTAAAGCAATCTGTCTATTTTATGGAAAATTATGCACATCAGATTCTGCAGTTCATTTTGAGCACCAGCCCCTACAGGTCTAAGATGGTTAGAACAGCAAATTAGTACCCACACTTGGAGACAGCTCTTTATAGGTATCTTCAGTATTATAATATAAGGTGGCCTTTTATACTGTGTTAATACTAGTATTTTCAGTTTAACTAGAGCATATTATACTCAACTTTAAGGAAAACTTAACAGTAGTTTGTTTGCAGAAATATTTTTTTAATTTATAGTCCACATTTTTAATGCAAACATTCTACTGAGAGAGGGTGGGGGAGAGATCTTTTCAGTCTTGAAACCAGTGTGTGCAACCTAGAAACAAAGCTTCCTTGAAACCCATGCAAGTTTTCTCTATTTATTTTACTATTTTATTAAATAGCACCTTTACATGGAACATCATAAACTAGTACAGAACTGTCCATTCTTTGTATCTAGAAAATATCCAATTTCTGCACTAGTTTTGTGGAATCTCTCCATCCCACCATATAAAAGTAGTTTAAGCACGGCATTAGGAAAGGTCTAACTAGCCAGAAATAGAAACAAAATTGAAAAGCTAAGCCAATGAACATTATGTAAGATTTGAAAGCACCTTAGTATTCTAGAAAAATTGTAACTATGCCACAAGAAGTAAATTTTCTCTCTGCTTTAGCATCAAGCAGCACTAAACATCCTGCTGTCTAGAAGAGCATCAGCTTTCAGTAATAGAGCCCTTGTCTGAAAAATACAGAACGGTAATGGGCATAGTCTAATAAACAGTCTATTAACCCTAAATAAAGGTCAATTGATCTACAAATTTTATCACAGAAAGACTTCTAGAGTGGAAATTGCTATGAAAGACAAGTATCTATGCTAAAGAGCAGCCATTTTACAGGGCTATTACCTTGTCCAGGTCTTGGGGTTGCAGATGTTCCGGCAGATGGCAGTTCAGCCTCCTGCCAATTAATTATAAATAACGTTATCTGAATGTTCAAGTTCCATAGTACCTTTCATATTAAATCAGTATCAAATCACCATCAATACCAAGATTCTTACCTTTGCACTTGATTCTGGATCAAACCTTTCAAGGATTAATTTAGCAGTCTTGTACGTTTCTTTCTCCATTACTTCCTCAAGCTGGAAACAAAAGGTTCCACATATCAATACAGAATTCTTCAAAGTATTGTCCCCCATATCCTCTCACTTACAAGCAACTTATTAATGCTTCCAAAAGGTGAAGCTTAGTCCAGTAAACCAGCATACCTGCAGATTTGCTGTATTCAATGGAAATGAAATTTTGCTTTCAAAAATAGTTTCTAAACTCTAATGGGCTACTTGTATTTAACAGCTTTATTGCAAGAAAACACCAAATAGCACTAATTGTTTACATATAATGAGGAGAATAATTACATGCACCAACTTCAATAATGGAATGTGCAAAAATCTATCAGCCATCATTATTGGAAGTTATTAGACATGACAAGCGAATGACAGGCAATTCCTTAGATTTATTTCCTCATAGCACTTAATGCTATTAATTTAAGGAAGGTCGTTAGCCAAGCGCTTTACAGAATAAAGTCTCTGTGCCAATTACCTGCTGTCAGCATCGATTTTAGATTATTTATTAGCAGAAGCAATTAGCTTGCTGCAAATGCTGTGAAAACTCACTAAATAGGGAACAGCCATGGAATTTACTCAAATGACTTTAAAGGCTGTATCTCCATCTTTACAGTGATTCAAACTGCTTTTCAGAAAAAAAGGGAACATGTTAAGAATTTAAATAAAAAAATTTACTGAGAACTATGCATACTTTAGGGAGTGTAATTAAAGCACTTCATTATTACAGCATTTTATTTACAATGCACTCAAGTGGCTTTATAGCTAATACATGGGCTTAATTAAAAAAGTAATCACTAGTAAAGTATCATTTTAGCAGTTAACAGCCAGCATCAGAAGCAGCTTAACTTTAAAACAGAGATAGTTGAAGTTATGACAAATAGATAATATGTACAGAAATTGTAACATATTTTACTGTATCTTAAGCAGACCTTTCCTCCTAGATATGCTGACTAATGGCCGTGTTCAGCTAGAAGGGGGGGTTGTTTGTTCTTAGGTTTGCTGTTGGCATAAACCGCAAAACTGAAAAGGTCAGTGGTCAAAAAATTAAGTTCTCTCAAACTCATTTATCACTGCTAAAATAACAAATGGTGCACATTAACATGACTTTTACACTATTATTTAGCTAGTGGGAAACTAAAGTTTCAGCCATTCTGCGCATACAGACCTCGTAGGGGTTTTACCTTTAGACAGATCTCAGAATTACAAATAGACCTCAGAAGCTAAATAAAATTCACTCAATTTAATGGATACACAGTATCCATTTAAGAGCTCGCTCCTACACACACTACCAGAAGTTTAAGGCAAGGAATACTACCCAGGCTGTTAATTAAGGACTATTGAAACAAAAAGGGAGTGAAGAGGGAAGTAAAAATCAATTTCCTAAACTTGTATTTCAGCAAGACTTTGCAGTTAACCCACTAACTTCATAAAACAAATGCCACACAGTGCAATAAGATCAGAATTAAGAGTCTAATAGGAAAAATAAAGTAGTTATTGCTTATAAAAGTGAAAACCATAAGGCAGACCTTTATATGAAGGGGCAAGGTTAGTGAGGTGAAGCTGCAAAGCGAGGAAGTGTTAACAGTCAGTGTCAATACCTGGCCCCCAAGTCAAAATAAAAACCCCGAGCCGCTCCACATCAATGAATGTATAGTGCATACAATTTCTTTATAGCCACACAAGAAAATGAGAAACAATCTTCTGCAGAACAAAGTGACTTTTAGGAAAAAAAAAAAAACAAACAGAATGCTCCACTATCACTTGACACTTTCCTTATCTAACGCACTCCTTGTTTTAGCAGTTTTAGATAGGATGGTAGTTATTTGTGGATATGTAAGTTTTGCAAAAACAGTAACATTATTTTGAAATGGAAAAATATAGCTCTCATCACAAGATTCGGATGTTAAAGCTATTCTTCACATTCTAAAGTTATTGGATAATTCAACAAGTTACTCTCTGTATTCTGAAATTCATATATAGCTTTATAATTCTAGTAAAGGTGAATCTGAACAAGAATTCCGTTTCACAACTTACTCTACAAATTTCTTGAAAATGCATGGAAATCGTCAAGATTTCTAGAAGCACACTCACAGTTCTGACCATTTCACTTCTAGAACATATTTTCATAAAATCAATTGGAATTTGGCTGACAATGCCAAATACCAAATCAAACAGGTTAAAGTTTACTTACTCTTCGAGCAAATTAGTATAATTACTAGAAGCAAATAAGGGCCTGTGTAAAATTTAAATACTATCTCTACATTTACATAGCAGAAGAAACTGGCTTGTGCACTGCCACAGCAAGCTCATTTATAAATGCAAATCAACATACTGCCTTCTGGATTATTTGCCATCCTGAAGCATAACCTTGGAAATGTTAACCTAGTGCTGAGCACTGGCTTGCTAACACAGCAAATTGCTCAACACCTCCTGCTCTTTTTCTACAATATACTCTTTTCTGAGATCCAAAACTTTCCCCACAAAAACATTTTCTACTTCCTGCCAAGGTCTAATTCATAGTCTATTAATGCTGAGTAACCAGGATCACAAGTGAAGTCTCTATGAAAGTTAGCAGCAGCCTAATCATAGATTTTTCAAACTTACTTCACAGAATTAACCACATCTTAATAAAGAAGTATGGTCATGTACCACATTCTCTTCTAGGAATAATTGCATGGATGGCCTCCTTTCCAACTGGCAGCCAAAGAGAATTCCTGTGGCAACAACATCAGTTGCCTATATTTAAAACTAATACGAGTAATGTATTTTAAGCTTCTTGTAAATGCAATTTAGCAACTGGAAGTCTGAAGTACTGGCACCATGCAAAGTACTTATTCGCCATACTACCACGTGAATTCTTAAATTTAATTACTCAGTGTGTCAAACCCAACTATGGAGAGGTATTTCTTTATGTTCAAACAAAGCCAAAAGAGTCATTTCATTCTACCATGTGAGATAAGCAAGTACACACAGCAAAAGTCTCCTTAAAACAGGAAATAAATCATTTAAGCCACGATAATCAAGTGTACTCCAGACAGATCCACGCAAACAGTAAAGCAAGCAAAGTAACGGTTTTGTGTGAACACTGCATGAAAGAAATACCTCATTCGATCATTCATCAGTAAATATGATTTTTAACCGTATTTTGGGCTTCCAAGTGCACGTTTTCAGTACTGTAGCATATACTGGGTAGACAAGACTGGGCTTATACAACAATCAGCTCCTAGTCGAGTAGAGTTTTGGTCACGTACTGAAAGTTATCAAAATATCTACAGTTTTCTATGCCTGGAAGGCTGAAGGTATAAAGTTCATTAAACAGTAATTATTTTAAACAAGAAAACAATGGAAAAAATGCAGCATATGAATTAACATAACTCCAAGGCAGCCTTGAAATCAGACCTCTCTCTTTCTTGGAAAATTAACAGATGCAACTGTCTAAATTCTTACTTGAAATGACTAGAAAGTCTGTCCAAGTCTAATATTACATTCAGCCTACTATCACAGCATAGCTAAGCAAACTTCAGCAAAGTTTAATTCTAACATTAGCAAAGTAATTACTATACTGGCTTCACAACTCTGTCCTCAGGCTAAGAATTATCGCATCTTTAAGACTACTGCTCCAGGTAAAGTCTCCACTAATTCCCACTTGTAGCAGCTTAATACATGTCCTGTGCCCTTGCTTTAATATGCTCAACCCTCTGAACTTGCTCATCTATACACATTGAGGCTTAAGGGCTGACATCCTCATTAACTGAGGACTCTAAGGCCAAAGTTACAGCTACACAATCACGAACACAATCAGAGTATCCCTTACAATCAAGGAGGGAAAACAAGTTGCACCTTGAAGTAGTGCCTTAATTATAGCTAATCAACTTAATCCCTACCCCCAATCCATAAAGAAACACTCAACACATTTTAAAGCATTCATTAAGAAAAAAGTAGTGTAGAGAGTCAGTTCTGTGGAAAACAAGTATTAACGAACTTTGAGTCAAAGTACAGGATAAACAATATTAATGGGAATTTCCAGATTAAGGATCCGTATTTGTGTTTGTCATGTATTTTACCCACATGAATATCCATGTGATTATGCCACCAAAGACTGGAGCCTTTCGAACAGGACTGAAGTTCTATTGAGCAGCTCACTGCATAGCCAACAGGGCACTATATCTCGTAGATGAGGAGCTTACTCTGTTACAGGTACACTTCAGCATGTAAGTAACATCATTAGGGAAAAGGTGGACCAAATGCCTGTAAAACACAAGTACTGTAACATTTTTCAAAAAGACAATTGTCTTCAATACAAGATTTCTCCAGCAATCAGGTAGTTGAGCTGCAACAAAGTGAAAATTGTTGTTGTGGCAGCTGACAGTGCCTACACAACAATCTGCACTACAAATAAACAGGAAATACATAATTTACTTATCCCAAATACTTTGATGATCACAACGTAAATATCTTAGTACCTAATCCTGTTTTCAAACTAAGTAGCAAATGAGAATCCAACAGGAGGAAAAAAAAAAATCCTCTCCCTCCCCCCTTCCCTGTATTTTACTTGGTAAAGGTTTTTGTTTTACTAAAAAGTAGGTGTTGCTAGTTATTCATAGCCACCAATAGTCCTAAGGAAGTTAATCCAACACAAAACCAAATCTGAATATCAAAACCAAATTACTACAGAATGCAATTTTATGAGTGGTTTTATCTAAAATACAAATTATATTCTGTCTCATTACCTGCATCCCCTTTCAGCTCATTTCAACATGCTGAAAGTTTCACGTATGATGACCTAATTTTAATGCTTAATTGAATACCTTTAAATTATGATGAAACTCCTGTGTAAAAAAAAAATACTAACACCACACCAATTCAAGCAGTTGCAATAAGTCTTCAGTTTCTGGGTCCTTTACTAGGAACCAGGCACCCACAAGATCAGGAGGTTATCATGGACTTTTTATTCCCCTCAGATTGAAAAATAGCCAAGTTATAGGCTATTGGACTTCCCAGAACTCCGTTTTACTAATCCTATTTAGAAGTTTGTCTTTAATCATTAAAGCTTGATATGCATATATACTAGTGGCAATTTATATTTCCAGGTTTAAACTCTCCGTAGTTACACTGCAGTGTCTATATTGTTCACAAAGGATTTGTGCAGTTTAATTTACTTTGATTTTTTTGCTATTCAAAATACACATTTACATCTTGTTTCAACAGCATCAGTTTTCAAAGTAATGACACTCTACCCTTTATAAACCAGCTTTTTCATGACTAATCTTTTATTCAATGCCTCTTCTCTAAAGAAGTGCTTCTCACACACAAAAATTCAGCATTACTAGTTCTTCTACAATAGATATAAAAATTTTCATGAGTACAGAAAAATAAACATATTTAACTGAAGTGAAGGCTTTACATTTAAGACTCAAAAAGCTATTCTGTTCTCCATTGTGCTTTTTCCTGTTCCAGGAACTTTCCCTCCAAATCTACTCAATGACTATGTCAATTGGAGAAATTAACTCATTTCAGTTAAGCAGTTTTCATAAAGTTAAAAACACAGTTATACTCATTTATTGCATTCTTAGGAAATGTAAGCCCCTCAAAACCCCTTTTTATCACCTCTCCAACCAAAGGACACTTCCATTTAATTAGATTCCTTAATATAAAGATTAGCAGATATTCCTCTTTACCAAAAGACAAAGACAGAATTAGGTTACAGATTATCATTTTTACATCTACATCTTAAAAGTGATAAAAAACAGAGTGGAAGATCAGTGAAATCTGTTTCCCCCTGTAAAGGCCATATAATACCAGACTCTTACCTGACTCCTTTTTGGCAGCTTTGCTTTGGGTTTTCTATTAATTTAAGCTAGCATGGCAAAATCCAGAAGGCATGAGGTGAAATTCATCAATAAAGCTTCATAATACAACTTTTCAAGTTTTGGGGCAGAGGAAGGGCTGTTAGGGGACAAGCTGGTTTTTGGTTGGTTGGGGGTTTTTTGTGTTTTGGTGGTGGTGGTTTTTAAGTTTTGCCTTGCAAGGCAGGAGATTAAGCAACAATGTAAGTAAACAGAGAACTTCCTTACAGAATGATTAAATAGAGAGAAAACGGCTTTCCGTGTTACAATTTTGCAAAGAGTGCAAATTATCTAACACTTGGTATCTTTTCCATTCTAAATTTGCCTTATTGAAATTAAGTGTTGATCCAGTTGAAGCAAACAAAAGTATAAAACTCATGTATGCCAGGTAACTCATCCACACAGCTCACAAAATAGATGACCTCAAGACACGCAATAGGATTGATACATGACGAGATAACTTTTTTAGAGGAAAGAATATAGTAATTATGTAGTACAAAAATAAGATTGAGGAGGATGGGAAATAAGTGGTGATGCATTTCAATATAAACAATAATCTGTTACTCGATGAAAAAGTGAATCCCGACAAGATGGAAGTCCTTTTTGCTATTTATGAACAAAACATTAAATGAGAGAGTAACTCTTAAAGATATAGTTGCACTCTATGTTCTTAAATCAGCACATCATCTAACACTTTTTATAATCCTAAAGTAAGAGTAGTAGTCAGCAATGAGTAGGTTAAAGCATACGTTTTCATTTTCTGACAAAATAAAATCAATTTACATAGATGTAGCAACAGTAGTTTTAAGCCAAACTACAAGGAGACAATTTATTCTCATATGCAAGCAGCCCTTTGTAATTTTGGGGCAAGGAAAACCTTGTGTGGTACTAACAACATATGAAACAGAGGAGTGATAATAGTTTCACCTTCCACTCTTCACCTGTGTATTACAATCAAACTCCACTTGTGGAGATGCAAAAACACTTCAGTGGACCATAACAACTAGCTTTTCTTGAAGTTTTTACTTACTATTTTTTTCTTTTGAGACTTTAATTCTTCCAGTGCATCATCTAAAAGAAGGACATCATCCATTAGTTTTCAAATATAAATAAGAGGTAATTTTAGCACACTCTGAACATTGACTTCGCCCTGTGAGATCAGGAACAATTACGCACTGACCACTACCAACCCTACAACGTTAGTAAACTTTGTATAAAATAACTAAAGTTTTTATGTGAAAATAAATCATTTTAAATCCCAAAACTGCTTATAAATTATAGCCCACTGTTATCACTTTACAGTTACAACTATTAAAAAGTTTTATGTACCATTTTGTCATTAGGCAAACCAATTCTAGCCAGTGCCCTGCTTTGACCTACATTAAAACTGGTACAACAATGGACCAAATACACTTAATCTCATGAGTCAAACTACAGAGAAAAAAAAAAGCTTGAGGTCTAAGTATTAATATATCTATTTGAGTACCAGATTTACTGGCTTCAGTATTTCATGTAAGCCTCTTAACACATGCTAGTTTTAAATGCCAGGTCAATTCTGAGCTTCAAATCTCAATCTCTTTCACCCTTTCAATACTTTCAGGCTACAGCAAAACCCCCAGTTTTGTAAGAAAAGCTATCAGAATGTCATTTTACTACTAAATGTTATGAGACTCCATTACAACTAGTAAGCACAGCACCTAACGTCTCCAAAAGGGAGGGGAAAAAAGAAAGGTCAAATGCACATGGGATTTCCCTTTAAGTCAGTGCTCGCAGCTTGTCACTCATGGAAAACTCCCTGTATTAAACCACTGCCTACTACAGAACATACTCTCTTGATAAATCCATTTTCTACTACCTCCTTCACAGCAAGGAGAATTTAACAAGAACTTTACAACTTTTTCCCCTTCTAAGCTCTAGTGGGCACCAGCAGGTCACTTCCTGCAAGATATAGCTAATTTTACCCATTTTTCAGTTTTCTAAAAAAGAAAATGCTTCATAGAACTACATGAAACAAAAAAAAAAACACCACCAAACTTAATAAATATACATAAAGATACAAAAAAGAATTTAAGTATGCTATACACACACCTTCTAAAGTTACTTCAGGAACACTACTGTTACTTGAAATTAAGGGAACACGTAATTACTTGAACTTTTACAGAATGCAGGAACCCATTTTGATAGAATGAACCACTTTATTAAATGTACAAAATACTAAAACTGAGTATGTACATATTTGAAAGTTTATGTAATGAAAGGGTAACTACAACAATCCCTTATTAGTTAAGACAAATAGGACATGGAAGAAGACCGTTTTTAGCACTGAGCTGGACCACAGAGGATAGACAATTCCAGGAATTGTGCATCTTCAAATTAATAAGGTACTTCACCAAATTTTACATTTCTATTAGAACATCACCTCTCATGTAGCCCCAAGATTAACACCTTGAAATGCACTGCAACATGCAGACAAACAACACGATACAGTCAGCTGTTAACAGTCATTTAAGAAACAGAAGCTGCTTTTGGTACAGAAATGCCTAGAACATCTTCAAGCATAGCCTCCCACAAAGCAATGCAAGCAGTTTAAAGCGTGGAAGTTTGTTTCTGATCACTTTACCTCCTATGTTCAATAAGAACGTCATAAAACACCTGCCCCTTCAAACATAGCCAAATGGCAATTACTGCAAAGTACTCTCAAGAATCTCATCCTAATTAAACATATAGAACAAAAGAATTCATACTAGAAAAGTCAATACCTGCAAGATACCTCTTATTTTCCCCACGCTTTGGGACAGAACAACCTAAATCTTCCCCAACAGTTCTCTGCCTGACCAGTCTTAAAAACTGAAATTCCGTAATCTCTCTACATCATCTGTCCTAGGGTTTCACCAGGAATTTTCCTCATTCAGAGCATGATTCCCAAACCTGGTGCATGCCAGTTATCCAGCATAGAGCTTTACAGTATTAGATAATCACCTTCAGTGACTCAATGTGTTCTATCAGCTTATGCCAGAATAAAAGGCTAGCTTTGAGCCACTCAGTTGCCAGTTTGCTCTCGGCTACGTTTTCTCCTGCTTTACTGCTGTAACTCTTGCACTGCGCATTTGATTTGTCTTCCAAATACAGGACTTGTATCTCTGAGGTAAAACACTTCATTTTTAACCAATCTCTGGAACAATGCAGAAATAATTCCTTTTGGCATGTTCTAACATCTACTAAAACCCTTTATACATAGGTTCAACAAAAGCACTAGACTTGCTTATATGCTAAAAACAGCAATAAAGAGATTTAAGCAAACCAGAAAGACAGACATACATACTTTTTTCTTCTTAGCCAGCAAATATATATTCACTTTAGAAATGAATCACACAGCACCACAGAATATATGGACAATTTTATTTCTACACAAAAATGTACATCCTATGCTTGCATATCAAATGCAAACATTAAGTTTAAGAAAAATTCCAAAAGTGATGTTTAACTCTTAAGCTGGCACAAATTAAATACAACATGTTGTTCTGCAAGTCATAAAACATAGTGCAACATTCAGATTTTCCTCTATTATTGCTCACATCACTGTGAGATATTGTTACAGGCTGGACTGCTTTCAAAGAAAGTTTCAAATTAATTCTAACTACTGCAGACAACTGCCACAGATGCAGTTTTTAAATTTTGCATTAGAATGAATCTGTATGTTCTGTAACAACTATATATATTTGAACACCTGCTTCACTTTTTTTTGTTACATGAATCCCAGTTTTCCTTAGCTCTCAAAACAGCACAAAAAACCTGCTATAAGTCTCTTATACATCAAGATAACAGATTAAGACTGCTAGAATACTTGCAAGACACCAGTATTAAGGGAACTACTACTATTGTTCGTATTTCCTTTTCTTCACTCCTACTTCTGCACTACATTTTACTCTATTACACTTTAAAGTGTGTAAGTAAAGCGTGGAAGCAAAGACAGAAGAAAGTTACCAGAATTTTGTAAGTGAAATGAAAGACTAAGCAGCTTCCTGTTCTTTCAAGAACTGTGTGAGAAACAAGTTTAGCTAATGCTACCCATTTCAGCATCAACCAAAACACTACTCTCTTCCTGGAAGCCAAATTATCCAAAACATTTACATTTTCATAGCAAGCATCATTCCCAACTAGTTCCATATTCTTAAAAAAAGACAAAAAAATACTTACTATTCCTTTCTGTCCTTTTGGAAAAGAAAAAAATGAGCAGTGTTCTTATAAACCAGATTCTTTAAAACAGAAAGAAGAATTATATTAATTAAAATATATTACAGTAACCATTTCTGAAGTCATTTAGCAAACAGGTCAGTTAATGCAGAAGACCTACCTGATGAGATTTAACTTTGCAAATACAAAGAACAGAAGTCTTCAAACAAAATTTATACAGAAAACTAAAAATTCAATTAGTATCTTGTCAACAAAACATCCAACATCAACCTAAATAAAATCCTCCCATCTATTAAAATTTAACCAAGCATCACTATAGGTAGAGATACTAAGGAGGCAGCAGCAAGTAACATCATTATTTGCTAAAATGTTCAGTGGGAACTTTTTAAAATCAAGGTATGTGCAGCTAGATGAAAATTACTTAGTCATCACTTCTTATTTGATAGATTTATGATGCATGTTATCCAGAAAACCAAGCTTACCAGCTAAGGTCCAAAATTAAGACCCAGGAGATTTGTGGGAAGAATTCAATACCAATGAAAAACATAAGATAAGTTTATTGTACAAATGTTCTCCCAAGCAGAGTTAACTGACCTGATTCCTGGCAATTTTAGAGCTCTGAATCCACTCAGTTTCTGTAGGGTTTCAGCTGACTTAGCTCAAACAATGGAGCAGTTTATCTGTGCTCAAGATAAAGTTAAACTGATCTATGATCATTTTACATCTGAAAGGTCTCTGCAATCATCAGGATTTCATTTGTTTTAAAGCTTGGAATTGCTTATAATTAAATAAGTTGACACATTTCCTGGCAAGTTATTTGGCCTAAGTGGCAGATCTCATACCTCAAGCCCTTCCAAGCATCTTATCCAAAACCCTCCTAGTGCCAAAAGCTATGTTATAAAGCCTAAAGTAGCAATGTTTCATTTAAGAAAAAAATTCTTAAAGGCTAGAAAGGTTCTCTGAATAACAGCTAGCACAAGAAAGCAGGCAAAAAGCTCTAAGATTTCAAATAAAGTTTTGACTTAATTCATCAGAACACTTTTTGCATTTATACAATGGTTGCCCAATTCAAAATGCTTTCAAATATTAGCAACACAAACTGAGTTAGGTAAATTAGATGAGACAACAGGAACGCAAGAGTAACCTATCCAAGGTCAGAAAAGCGGAGAAAGAAGTTGAACGCTATTCCATGTTCAAAGGTGTGCTGTAATAAGTACTCCAAGAATATGGATGGCTTTGCCTGCTTACACAATGCAAGATATGTCTCTTCATGAAGTATCAAAAGAAATGCTTAATAAAGAAACTTCTACCTAAAGTTGTACTCTAAGCTAGTAGATATATGGTAGGACTTCATGAAATAAAAAAAATATTACCTCTTTAAGAACTTTGACGTAAAAGTTTAATAGCTGACCATTTCAGACCAATTTTACAAAATAAAAACATATTTCTCTGAAATTCTGAACATGAAAGATGAAACAATCTAATTAAGATGAAAATTATTTCAAGAAGAGCATCCATCTAACATGCTAATATATTTCTTCAACTTTTCAGATATTTCAATACACATTTAAAAAATGCTATGTATTCCTAAAACTTAACTCGCTCTACCAGCATCAGTAACTTGCTGAGACCCTGAGGGAATGACCTAAGGCAGAAATAAGTTGGTGACTGACTGCAAGTTGGAAAAGGCAGACATATTCCAGTTTGATTAAGGCTGAAAAATCTCTAGAGCTATTACTGGGTGGCACCAGGCATTCAGCATGGAGTCACCTCTTGACCGAGAACAAAGACAAGCTGGCAGTTGCTTGCCATTCATATCTGCCAAAAAAAGATGAAGGGGAATAGCTCAAGAGAAAAGTCAGATAAACAGTTGCAAGTCGTAAGAGAACAACAGTCTAATTCTGAAGGTTAGTAAGCAGATATCTAAATCAGAATTTTACAGAAACCCACCATTTAATAAAGAAAAAAAGAACTGGAATAGAAACTAGAGAATAAAAATCCAATGTGAAAATTCAGACCACTGCTAGAAGCCTTCACCTTCAGTAATAAAAGTTTTCATTTCTACACTAATCCTAACATACCTAAATGAAGGGAGGCTGGTAATACCTCCTCTTCTCCAAGTCTTCCCTGTTAGCATGAGCAAGCCCCGCATGCTAACAGACTTGCAAATCCTTGTCTTGAAGAACATAATCAACTCATATTGCCAGCAAAGATTAATCTGAGCTGTAATTTCTATCCTTTCCAGTCAAGATATTGCTGCCCATGTACCTTCTCTACAGGATTCCGTAACAGCAGCATATTAGTACATTACGCATAACAATATGACATACAAAAAGCACCCTCAAGTATCTTTTTTGCACGTTATGTTATGCTGACCCACACTAATCAAATTTGCAAAGCCTTAAATATTTACATTTGACTTTGCCTTTCAAGTCTTAAGCTAGGGCACTGACAAGTCATGTTTTCGTACAAAGATGCTGTACAAACACAGACAGTATTTATGACATTCATTTCAGCAAATTAGTAAATACACTGTGCTCCCCATTGGTAAAAAAGATGCTCAGTAGGTTGCTTCTTCTCTTTGACAGGCTGGGGGAAGGGGAAGGAGGGAAGCTGCTGTTTAGTGAGGTGGAAGCCCATTTTTTCTATTTTTAGAAAAGTAGTTTTCTTAGAAAACAAAAGCCACTCAGGAGGATGAGCAGCCAATCAGCTCAGCAGAACAAGAAGTAGACAATACTTTCTCCTATTCACATCCAATGATGTTAGGATATTTTCTGGTTGAAGAAAACAGTCAATGATTTTCCAGAAAAACAGCTAATTATGTAATACTAGTCCTCAACATATTTAGGCTGATGACATCTCAAGTCAATTCTGTGTTTATAGTCACCTAATATGTAGAAGTAAGTTTCTCCATTCATTCTTCTATTTTTTTCTCAATTTTATATGCCGCATTTTACATATAGGCAACATACCTTAGGTCACTTTCATACAGTAGTGTTACTTTTCCAAATAGCAGTAGAAATAAAACCCAAGATAATATTCTTCTGCTTATATTACATTACCTTGCAGCTGTTCAGACACAGGTCTCTCTCTAGCCCTAGTACAATTTTGATAAGCCAAGTAACTTTAGATGCTAACATCTTTTGATGGTAAGACTTAGCTCCACAATAAACCCAGACCCATGAGAGACATTTCCCTCAAATCCAAATAGTTACGCAGACACGTTATTTTAAAAGAAAAAATTCGGCAAGTTATGACAACTCAAGGATCGTCAAAAGCAAACCCAAACCCCTGCTGAGATGTATTTTCCATCTCCTTTTATCAAAGAAACAGCGGGGGGGGCGGGGGGAGTATATTTACTTACATCAATGGAAATGCAAAAAATGGAAGTGTCATAATCAACCTTGCTGTCCATTCATCAGGAAGACACCACAAATATACAATTAAGCAAGTGATAAGGTAAAGAAGTGAAGAGTAGAGAAGCAGCCTTCCAACCCATAGTTTCTGTAGCCTCTGATTTTTTTCTCTAAATTCTTCTAATGTCTGTATTTCCTGCAAAAAAATAGGGTTCAACCTTATTAGTGAAATTAGTTGGTGGTTTTACTAAGCTGCCTTTAAGTGTTTGCTAAAATTAGCCATATCAATGTGATACTTAATTAGAAAAGTCAAGCAGCTTTTTGATAAATGACAATATTTGCCCAAAGATAACTTTCATAGCATAAATACATCACACTATTAAGGTTGCTACAGGCCACTTGCACTGTATTAGCAGTAACACATCGCTGCTGGGAAGAAATACTACAAATCAGCACTTTATCTCATTTGTAATGCATTATTATATTTGGGACAAGTGGAAAATGCCAATATCTTATGAATTGCAATCTTTACGATCACATAAGTCACTACCAACCATACTTCACATCCCAAAACTTTCATCAGGCACCTGTGGAATTTCAAATGCTTCTAATATTTTTCTACTAATTTGGGAAATTGCTGACACCTCTCCATCATTTCACCTGTTTTCATTTCTGTATTTTCCTCATATTAAGAGTGAAATCCTGAACATCTGAATGATGCTTTTGGCATATTCATAAGTAATCAAGCAATGCTCTGCTGTTACCATTTTGACTGCATTTCAAGTGACAACGGGACTACTCACACTTTTAATGAAAGAAAAACAAAAACTATCAACAGCATATTTCAAAACAGTTAATTTCCCCACAGAGTACAGACATCTGCCACAAACTCTGGCTAAAAAAAAAAAAAAAAAATCACAGTTGATTACTGAACAGTCTATTCAGTTATTCTGCCCTTGACCTTACTTACTACCACTACAGTTACAACTCTTACACTTAAAACCATACATTGAAGATTTTCTAATGAGTCTGATGAATGCAACTTTGCAGTAGTGACATTTTCCATTACATGGGAGTTTAAACACTAGTATTAATTAAATTGTGTTATCAAGCCAACTTCACATTCATTCCCGTTTCAGGCTCTCTAAATAATACTTAAACTGTAGTTTCTCACTACCTATTATACGGTGTTTTGTTTTTTTTTTAAAGTGACTAACAGTAAGGGGAAAAAGGGTGGCAGTCCATCTGAAACTCAGAAACTCTATTACATCCAACTGGAATAATTACCAACTTGATTTACAATTCCATGACAGTATTTTACCTAATGTGAAAGAAATATATGGCCAGCCAAAAGGATGCATATTTCTAATTAAAAAAAAAAAAAAAACAAACGAAACACCAAAAAGCAAATACATACCTTATCAATTTTTTCTAATACTTCTACAGTGGAAGGCTTTGCCTGCTTACAAGGGAAAGAACAAAGATGTTAATCTAACTTTAAAAAGTCTGTATTTTGAGGATTACTGTACATTAACATTTTCTAACAAAAAGACATATTCATGATAGATTAATATAGTCTCTGTTTTACATAAAGGTAAGAAGTTATTTTACTTTAATAGTGACAAATAGAAGGGACTCTAATGAATCACTATTTTAGAGTTGGTATTACTATTAACTGAAGGCTTCTCTCCTACACCGCAAAAGATTAAAACCTATAATGCACATACAGCAATAATGGATGTGTGGGTGGGAAGTAAAACAAGGAGTGAATTGATGAGTGGAGAGAATGGGCAAAACAAAGAGAATATATATAGGAAACCCTAACCTGAGAACTTAAGCTTTTTATTACTTTTCATTCCACACAAAGACAGATACTCTAAATAAATTATAAGCAACTGCAAATAAGTGTTATCTCCAGTAAAATTCCCCTTAGGAGCAACTTGGAATCCCCTTCTACGAATCCTTCCTAATTTCTAAGAAGAATAAAGTCAGTACCTTCCCCATCCTTCAGGCCACAAATTCAAAAACCATAGCCCACACTGCATCACCATAAAAGCAAGATTCTTTCTACTACACAAAACCAACATTTCACCTAAACAGTTGCCTTTAAAAAAAGGAGTTTCGTATGGGAGGCTCTAAAATCAACTGGTAATATGCAAAGGCAAACGTAGACTCGAACAACTCACACATGCCGGGGGAGTATTCAAAAATCTCATGCCTCTTCCTCAAACTCAGTACACCATTAAATAATACACAAACCAAGAAAAACAGTTAGGAAGAAAGACTTGTTTAAGTAGCTATCAAAATATTTGTTAAAACAGACACAGAACGATGTTCTGAATGTATTCATCTTGACCTAAAATAGCCACCAGTCTTTCAAGTCACAAACGCTGTTATATTTATCCCAATGAAGCACCACAAAACTATTTAGATTTACAGAAAGCGTTGAAACTGTATTTTTTTTTATACGTGAAACTAGTGCCTGGTCTAGTACTGCAAAGGAAGTAAAGGACAGCTGCACAGTTTCACAGTTTAGGGATTTGGCAGAGAATATCTTTGATATTTTCTTTGCCAGTCTCACTACTGGATTTCTAAGTGACATATTAATGGGAAAAGTTTAGCACTAACATTCAACCAGCATCAACAGTCAACCAACAGGCATTAAGAAACATGTCCTGCATACTCCGATCTTCTAGACTAAAGATTATTACATTGTTACATGACTTTACTTACCCTCCATCTTGAAATTAATCCACCCATCTTCAATTGTGGACAAATGTTGGCAAGAGCTATCAATCTTCTACAAGAATTCACAGCTAGAAGTGAAGCATTAAGCACTTAGGAGCAATCTAACAGCACAGTCCAAGATGCACAGATTTATTCCAATACCTGAAGGAATCAAAATATTGCATAAAGCCATTGTCTAGTTATCTAGGCTGTCCAGTTGAGACTAGGACAATATATATGGTTATTTTAAAATATCTAGTCTTCTGTTTCATAGGGCATCTTGTAAGTCAGTTGAGCAGCCTCGATGTGGCCAAACTTATTTTTACTTTGAAAATATTTAATCAGAGGGGAGTCCTCAAAAATAGACACACAAAATAACTGCTAAAAAAAGCCACGAATATCCTCCATCAGAAAAACAATTTTTAAAACTTATCATTAAGCAGCGTTATTTAAGAAACTGATTTCCAATTATCTCCTCTGCTGCTCATAAGCATAACTCTCAATGTTTCTTTTCAGCTGTCACTCCAGGCATCCAGCATTAATATCCTACTATTCATGAGAAAGTTCATCTCCAATAAGTCTACTTCATTTTCATGCTCTCATAGACAACAATGTATTCGATAGCACTATTGCTCTTCCTTTGTATGATCAGTTTTAAGTTCAAATAATCACTTACTCTAGGAAAGCACTACACTGGTAGGTGTTCCCTGTACACAACACACAGTGCAGTCACCGGCACATCAAATGTCCCTACAGCAATTCCAAAGGCGCAAAAGTAGCTCACCCTACACAAATCTGGAACCCATGAACAGCACTAGTTTGATGATCTGGGTCTAGGTTCCTGAAACAAAAAGGCAGCAACTTTCCTTCAGCAAGTAGTTGGAATCGATTGATTTTGAACCTCAGGATGCCATAATTTCTCTCCAGCCACTTAATTTACAAGTTTTCACCCAGTGCATGAAAAGATGATCAGTTCATAGCAACCCCAATAGTAAACTAATGCCCAATCCCAACTAGGGCTCAAACCCTTTTAACTCTGGAACAAAACAGTAAGACTTATTAAAACAAAGCACTAATCCAGTTAGGCAGAAGTATAAGTGATTATTACCTTATTTATTAAGTTACCTTTGGCCAGAAATTGAAAATAAAGAAACCCCATCTCAATCCAAATTTGTTCCCAAATTGTCTGAGACTGTCAGGACAAATTAATATAATATAGGATACAAATTGCTCACTAGAACAAATGCTACTGCAGTATAGCAACCTCTTCACCTTTTAAGCAAGCCAGGGACTTCAGAATCCAGAAGTACAGGCCCTATGATTTCAAAAATCAATCCTTAAAGATAAGGAAATCAGTATTTGAAAGGCTGCCAAAATTAAGCTAGAACTAATGGACAAATCGGCTCTGAGTCTGCCAAATTACTAGCACAAAGGGGTGAGCTACAGAAAAAGCACAATTACCCCCTGGACTCTTGAGCAAATTCTTAAAATAATCACTACCAGAGCAACTCACCTCAGTAAAACAGCAGAAATATTTTTATTTTTCAAACACACAATATTATTCTTCTCTAACACTGAGAATTTTATACAATTGTCACTTTGCAGTTACAGGCGAGTTTTTGCATGACAAATATTGCAGATCTGAGCAGACACTTTCTTCACAAATATTTCTACAAGGACAGATAGTATCTTTATTGCAAAACAATATAAAAGCTATGTCAAATAGCCAGTCAAGAAGTTTGTAAACCTAGCACAAGGTTCTCAAGTATAGTTTGCTTCCTTAGAATTGCCACTGCTGTTAGGAACAATAGTAGCTCTCAATTCTGGACATACAGAGTCATGGAGGTACTCACACAGCCTTTTTGTGCGCCATTTTCCTTCAGACCATAGTTTGAGAACCTCTGTAGTAGAAGTGTTAGTGGATCTTTTGGGCATAGGTCATCCGTCAGCCATTGGTGACACCGACCTTTGTCAACAACACATTCACAAAGCTATCTCTACACATGTTTTTTCAAAATATCTGGCAAATATGTGAAGGGAACAGGTTTGACAAGTGTCACCATGCGCATAATTTTACATGAACTATGACGCTGACAGGCTTTACTGCTCTGTACGTCAGTAATAAAACCAAAACCCTTCCCCAAAGAGGTATTAAGGGATTAGGGCCACTAGATTCACATTTACACTTTAGTCACCTTAGTTAGGAGATGATTAATTTTCTATGTTTTCTATGGAGTGTCTCAGATGTTTTCCTTCCCTCCCTTCTCCTCTTTTTGACATGACAACACAAATTGTCTTCAATTGCTTCAGATCCTCCTCGTTCCTCCTTACTTGCCACTCCACATACCTACCACTAATATGCTACTGTTCATGGTTAAGAGTCCTCCTTCCACAAGTCTCCTCCCTTCCCATGCTCTAACCATCCAATTATTGCACAACACTCTTCCTTCTGAAGACTGCATTTCTTCAGCACAGAGCTGTCCTTTCCACTCACTGAGCACTGCTGCAAATGGACTTATTTCCACAAACATTATCCCCAATTCAATACACAAATAAGATAGATGCAACATTTGCTAGCCGTAGGCTTAAAATAGATAACAGAGGTGTTAAAAAACATTTAATATACAAGCTTAAGGAAACACTATTACCAATTTTATTACCTGATTCTCAAAAAAAAAACCCTAATTTCCTGATAGCACCTCCTCCACCTCAAAAATATGCAATTTAATTAGTAAAAAAATCAAAGCAGAAGTGCCACAGTAAGAGTACCAGAGCAGAAAAAGTTTCTCTCTTAGAAGAGGGATGAATCATGCACAATTACAGAAGTCATCCAGCAGTCTATTCATCCAGATGGAAAAAATAGTTTGATGACCTCATTACACTTTTATCAAGTCAGTCTCAAATTTCTTCGAGCTGGTTTTTAAGTTTTAAGATTAAAACCTATCCAAAGAAAAAATCAAAGTCACCAAAATAAATTTTAATAACTGACATGCTGAAATTCAAGACTAAATAACACCAAGTCAAGCCACATTAAAAGAAAAAAGGAAGTTAGAAACTTGAAATCACGACTTTGTGTACAGACATATAGACCTTTCCCCTGAAGGAAGGCAGAATGCTCTTTAAATGAGGTATTTTCTAAACTTAATTACTTCATTTTATGTAAATATTTTCAGATATTTACCATTACAAAGAACACAAGTTCTACCTTTCAACTTGAATCTCCAATTCTGCTCACTAAGTTTCCACCCAAAATTCCTATTCACACACAATTTACTGATCTCAGAAACTTCCACAGTGACCATAAAAAGTCTGTCCTGCTGTGAATGCCGTGGACAAGGGAAAACAAGCATAGCAAAACTAGGAGCATCATCCATCGCCTACTGTTAGCCTGTCCTTGCACCTCTCAGTTAAAACAGGAGAGGGAATTTTGTTCATTTTAAACTTAATTTTCAACTTTTTCTGTTCGGAAGCATCCAATGGAGGGCCTATGCTCTGTAAAGCCTTAATTAAAAAGGCGAATTAGCTCCCACACAGTGGCTCCAAACAGAAGGAGCAAGGAGTGGGTGGGTCGGGCGCTTTTTTTGAAGCCCAGGCTTGTTTTGAAG